>NW_028135494.1:0-191000 GCF_964662115.1 Mustela nivalis
CAACCCAAGGAATAAATAAATATTATTATTTTTTTTCCTGTCTCTTCCACAGTCACATCTGGGTATATTGGTAGCAAGCCAATTATCTATCTTATAAGACATGATATCATAAGGAAGGTTATTCTGTCCATTTGGAACAACTGAAAATCATTGTAATTTTATCTTGGTGCAGTAACTTGAGATGGCACAGTGTGGGTTATGAATATATTTTATTTTTTTTACTGGGAAGAAGAGATTATAGAGATATTGGTTATCCAAGAGAGACTGACAGGTGTTGATAGTTGCCAGGTCAATATCCATCTACTCTTTCCTTTAATATCAGAAAGCACTGAGGGATTGACAACAAGGAAACTTAAAACAACATCAAATATTTTATTGTCTCTTTTCTAGTTACATTGTAACCTTATGACAAAGTATCAGTCGTACAAGATATCATTCTCTTTTACCTCTATCTTTCTGCCAGAAATGTGGGCTTAATAGTGAGAACTCCAACAGCAATTTTTGCAACTGTGAATAAAAAGCCATGAAAACCTCTAAGATAGTTCACTTGACTTTCTTAAGACTCTGAACCAACACATTACATTTTTGCAACTGTGAATGAAAAGCCATGAAAACCTCTAAGATAGTTCACTTGACTTTCTTAAGACTCTGAACCAACACCAGAAAACACTCTCTGTAGTCTTCTTGTTAAATGAAAAATATGGTTAAACCACTTTTGACAGTCTACTACCTACAGCAAACTGTAAATCTTAATTGAAATATGTCCTCTCAGCTGTGCTTAAGCAACTGAGTCCTGAGCTTTTTAGGTTTTCAGTCTGAAAGAGTACACCTCGGGTGCTCTGAAAGGGAAGAGAAACGACACCCTGTTCTCCATATAAATTAAAGAAGAGAAATCTGTGCATTTAAGTGGGCCATATAAAATTTATCAAGCAATTATCTCCTAACTCCTTCCTATCCAAATTACCTGATATGCTCTCCCTACTCCTTTATTCCACGTTACTGCCTTTTCCAGGATTCTGTATCACATCATAGCATGTCTTCTGTTATTTCCTTCTTGCAAGCTAGTTTTGTTTTCTCCATCTAAAAAAATCAACAATCATTGTGTATTTCAATTCCCATTTTCCTCAAATGCATTGATTCTTCTTATCTATTACTCTTTTCTCATACTCAGTGTCTTTGTCTTTATGGGGTTTGTACTTTGCTTTTCCCCATTCTTTACTGCCATTATATAATCAAATCTAATAACTTCTTAGAGAAAGTTAAAAATTCCTGCATAGCCACACGTGAACACAAAGTCACTGATTTTTAGCAAACCTATAAGATAGTCAGACATCCATTCAATTTCTTTTTAAGATTTTATTTATTTATTTGACAGAGAGGGATGAAAAGCAGGCAGAGAGGCAGGCAGAGAGAGAGGAGGAAGCAGGCTCCCTGCTGAGCAGAGAGCCTGATTTGGGGCTCGGTCCCAGGACCCTGGGATCATGACCTGAGCCGAAGGCAGCGGCTTAACCCACTGAGCCACCCAGGCGTCCCTCCATTCAATTTCTTAACTGAGTCCCAAATGCATCCTGACTTCTAACCTAAACCTAAGTTCTACTTCTTACACGTTGTTATATGACCAAATTCTTTCAGTTCAGTATTTTGTAACATTTAAATATTAGTCAATTGATGCTTTGTTTGTGTATTTCTATGAAAATAATTTGAATACTGTAGATTTATTGTTATATTTATAGGTTTATAATCAAAGTTTCATCAGTTGAAGTTTTTGGAAATTTCAGATATAATGATTAACCTAAAATGATACTGCCTCAAATCCCTCTGATATCAAGGCCCAACTCCTGATTATAGCCAAACCTGTGGTGGATAGTTCCATGGGAAATTGCAGTTACTTAACACTGATAGGATCTCATGTTCTCTCTCTCATTTTGGAATGTCTCCAACACAACCCAAAAGTGTAGGAGAGTTAATGTCCTCTGAGGACAGCTCTCAGTGAAGTGGAAATAAGAACCATAGGTAAAATTGTCAGTTTTCAGGTCTTCATGAGGACAACTTAAAGAAGTTTCTCAGGACCTTTCAGTAAAAGCAAGCCTTCATTTTCTATCCACAACAATTATATCAACAATGTACCTCTTTGACAAAGTTGCTTCTTCACTGTATCACTTTCCCATTCTTTTCTACCTTGGATAATCTCCCAGATAAACTAACAGTACTCAAATCCTTTGTCCTACTCTTTGCTCTCAGGATAAATGGAGCCAAAAGACTTAGATTAATATCAAGTTCTGAATGGGATCTTAGAGCTATTTCTGTCCAGATTTTCATAAACATAGGGACCTTTGAATATCAGGCTATAAATAAGTTCTAAATGGAGGGGGCAAAAGCAAAAAGTAGAAATTTTTATGTTTGATTTTTAATCATGATTAATTGACTTTATTGATTATTAAAAATACTAACATTATAAAAGTGTGGATCTTTGTAAAACAATGTCTTAATGTAAGAAAGAAGTTGCATAGTCCTTTTGAGAATATTAAACCAAGTGTTCAGGTGCCATCTAATTTCTTGTTTAATCCAGAACTTTGGTGTGCATCATCTTGAGGAATAGGATTTTGAAGTCCAGACAGACTAAGAGAAAACTGATCCAAATGTGTGTGTTTATATTTCTGCTTTTGTTGTAAAAATCAAAGTGTGATTGCTGGTTTAAAATGGTAAAACTAATAATGTTCATGGACTCGATTATAAATTTTCTAATTGTATGGGAAGAATCCAACAAAGATAGAATTAATTGATTTGCAAATCCTCAAAGAGCTACAGGATCAGGTAGTGGTATGTTCTGATTCAACAGCATCATAATGCAGCATTTTATATGTGTGGCTAATGGATATTTTCATGAATGTTTGCTAGCTAGTCAGCCAATACAGAGAAATATTAGGTAGGGTAATTACTCACAGTTGTGTTTAATATAATGAGAGAAAATTATCAAATGGCACTAATAATAATAATCCTATAGCAGGCTAAATAATTCAATGATAATTACAAGTATTAATCTAGCTTTCTTCCCTGATTATGACTCTTCTCTCCTTTATCATAATGGGAGTAGCACATTGTCTGCAATGAATTGTGAAAACCCAGCAGTGACTTTGGCAGTGAAGGCCTCCCATCAATTTTGATAGGTTAAAAGGATTCTGGTTGGTCTTGAGCAAATGTGTCAATTTTTTTATTCTGTGTGTGTCATAAAAGAAAGAAGCAATAGTAAATTCTTGCTGTTATTCCATGGAGCCAATAAAATCATACTGCCAACAAGAGGCTGTTGACACCATAGGTGTAGTTAACTGTCTTGAAATACTACGCCTGGAAATAAAATCCTAATATTTCACATAACCTCTTTTTTTAAAAGAAACAAAACAAAACAAAACAAAACAACTATACTGCTTACATTTAGGGCCCTGCTGTTGTGTAACTATTTTTGAACATGTCTTCTGTAAGTGTATATATATATATATATATATATATATATATATATATATATATACATATTTTTCTGTGCAATAAATTCATTTAGAGATAAATTTGGATTGCAAATTATTTTGGGGGAGGCGTGGTATTTGTGGCTAGTCTTACAAGTAAAAAGGACTAAAAGAAAGAAGAAAAACATTTTTTATTACAGCATATTTACATCTGTCCAAAGTACTTATCTACTATAATACTGACTAATGTATAATACTGTACACAAAGAAAGAAGCTAAATGAGTTATAATTCAGTCAGTGTATAGCTGGCCATTTTAAAACTTACCACTGAATCTTTCTGGTATGCAATGTGATATCTGGCAATCTGGTCCAGTTCATTACATCAGGTCATTTGTATGTTCTTATTACCATTTTGATAGCATAGCACATTTTATAACCCAGACATTTTACAATGGAACTATGATGCATGTATTTTCAAAAGTATAGACATACATGAAGCTATGAGGTCAAAAAAGATGAATGTCCGTAGTACCATATAGACTCAACAAATAAAAGTGTCCAAGGGTCTGAGTGTGACTTATGAATATTGTATAAGATTAGGCCAACATGTGGTTTTGATATAAATAATCTGTTCTTAAATTAGAATTACAATCGTTGAGTACAGTGTTGAAAATGGCAGATAGATTTTAGCTATCTTTGCTCACTAGGGAAAATGGAAAAATGTTTAGTTTGGTCAGATTTTCACTTAACTTCTGAAAAATCTTACGTTTGAGAGAACCCTTCTGAAATAAGAATCCTTAAAGACATAACCCCTTTGGCACAAGTTTTCAAGAAACTTGTTTGATGTTGTAGACAATTCTATGGCACACGTACTGTTCTAGATGTTTCATGCCAATAATATGTAAGCCATACCAAGGCTACATATACATATAGAGATGTTCCTCAGCTTACAAGGGGGCTATGTACAGAGAAACACATAAAAAATTGAAAATGCATTTAATACCCCTAAACAATCAAATATCATAGCTTACCTTAAGCTTATTTAAACATACTCAGAACACTTACATTTGCCTGCATTTGGGCAAAATCATCTTAAGCAAAGCCTATTTTATAACAAAGTATCAAATATCACATGAAATTTATTAAATATTACACTAAAAAAAGAAGAATATATATATTCTATATATATATTCTATATATAGAATGCATGTAAGAATATCAGGTGTTCACCCCTGTAATCTTCTAGCTGACTGGGAGCTGTGGCTCACTGCCGCTGCCCAGCATCACAAGATGGCACCATATAGAACAAGAGTTTCAGGTGGTAGGTGTTGTAAATTTTACCCAAACTGACATTGGTCAAACTCGTTTTTGTCATCATATATATCAAGTAGTTTTCTCGGGTTTATTTTTAGAATATCCTTGTATAATGAATATTTACACTGATATCTAGTATAAAAATCTTGCAATTTAACAGTAGAAACATTAAGATATTGAAAATCAATCTATTTCTTTAATTCATTGAAGACATTTTTGGCTTGTTTCCAGTACTTTCTTACTGGTTAAAAAGTGAATTTGAAGTAGTCTGGATTTCATTATTATATGGCACTTTCCCTTTGATGAATACAAAGACGATATTCTATATTAGCTATCTGAGAAGAATTTATTTTTTTAATTTTATTTATTTGTAAGAGAGAGAGAGTGAGAGAGAGCACAAGCAGGGGGAGCAGCAGGATGAGGGAGAAGCAAACTCCCGGCTAAGCAGGAAATCTGTTGCAGAACTGAGTCCCAGGACCCTAAGATCATGACCCGAGCTAAAGGCTCAGGCGTTTAACTGACTGAGCCACCCAGGTGTCCCAATCTGAGAAGAGTTCTGTATGCTATTCCTATTAATATGCAGTTTAAAGTCTAGGTAATTAACTTAATATTTTAGTGGCTATTGTATAGATAGCACTATGTTCCAGGCAGAGAGTAAGAAAGAAATATTAAATCAACCATATTCTATGCATTCTAAATGAAAATAATTAATCAATCATAATAAATCCTTCTATTTATGGAATATCAACTTATAAGCTTTCCTCCATATGAACAATGCCAAATACCAGAATAAAGGGTCATCTAATACAAATAAAGGATAGAATTAAAGAATTCTGGTAAGCCATTTAATTTTGAAAAATGGTGTTCTATTGTTGCTGAGTTGTGGTTTTCCGTTACATAATATCTGATAAGTGTAGAAGTAACATGAGTGTTACGTGAGATGAGAAATGGTATATAATTAAGATATTTTTAAAAGTACAGATAAATACAAATTTGTAAACATAGCATTATGGAGGAGTAAAAATAAATGATAGCTACACACTCTAAAGTGAATAAAACTTGGAAAGCTAATAGAGAAGTAAAACAAGGACAGTGCAAAAAGTATGGTACATTTTTATGAAGTTCAAACAAATTCTGTGAAACCATAGATGGACTTAAAGATACTATTATGTATCAAATATTGTAAAAATTAAGCAAGGAAATAGCAAACATAAAACAACCAAAGCATACAAACTTGGGTAGATACAAGAGGTGTGATCATGTTCTACTTCATAAAGAGATGACTTAATAGATAAATACAAGTAACTAGACTTTTTAGAAGTTAATAAAACGTTGCCTGTTATTTCTTAGTAATATAAAATATATGGTTTTCTAACAAAAACGTTTATCTTAAAAATATTTAAAAATAAATTTCAGGCTACTCCTAAGGTTATATTTACTTTTCCACTGTGCGAAAAGCTGGTTGTTGTAGTTGTAGTTGTTTGTTTGTTTTAGTCTCCTCCTAGTTTTTATTATTATATTGTGGAATGAGGAATGTTAGATTGAAAAGTGAATTATTTTATAGACAAAAATCATTACTTGATTCACCTCCTGGTACAGCAGATGGAACTCCTGAAAATATGCCCTTTTGCCTTATGGAAGAGTAACAGTTATGCTTACTTCTGAAACATACTTGGTGGTGGCCCTAAATAGTGACACCATAGTAAACATTTTGAATATTTGCAATTAATTTTTATAGTCATAGGGCTCCAAAAGGCACTGCAGGTATCTTAGCAGGTATTTCAATAAGGCTAAAAGTTGCCTGACTGTTTAAAAATATTAGCAAGGCACAAAACATGGCAGAAGTATTGTCCTCAGATATTATTTTTTTCCATATGCTCCTGATTTCACACATGACAAGTTATTTTTTCAAATATTTATTATAAAAGTTTTTATTTATTTATTTGACAGAGATCACAATTAGGCAGAGTCAGGCAGAGAGAGAGAGGAGGAAGCAGGCTCCCTGCTGAGCTGAGAGCCCGATGTGGGCCTCGATCCAAGGATCCTAGGATCATGACCTGAGCCGAAGGCAGATGCTTTTACCTACTGAGCCACCCAGGCTCCCCCATGACAAGTTATTTTGATAGATGTATATACAGTGTATTTTCCAGTTATAAGAAAAATGGTTCTGCTATTTTTAACCTTTTTTTAAAATTAAATAATTTTTTTCATTGAAATTTTATTTTTTAATGTTTTACTTCTCTTTTCTTTTTTTTTAAAGATTTTATATATTTATTTGAGAGACAGAGATCACAAGTAGGCAGAGAGGCAGGCAGAGAGAGGGGGGGGGAAGCAGGCTCCCTGCGGAGCAGAAGGCCAGATGCGGGGCTCAATCCAAGGACCCTGAGATCATGACCCGAGCTGAAGGCAGCAGCCCAACCCACTGCGCAACCCAGGCGCCCCAATGTTTTACTTTTCAATATACTACTTAGAATATAAAACCTATTCCATTTTGTAAGATGTTTACCATTTAAAAACTGGTAATTTTCTCATTGTGTCTTCCCCTCACATTGCTTTATTTTGAATAAAAAATTTCACAATAAACATAACTGATGCTTTCCTTCTGATGGTCCCTCTGTTGGTCATATTGTATATGAGCCATGACAATTAGTTTTACAAAATTTATTGATGTTTGTTGATATGTTTTATCATAACTAATTTTCCCTCCCTTATCTAGATTCCCCAGCTTTCAGACAGGTGGACACTTCAATAAACCATACCCAAGGGATGTATCAAGTACTTCTTAGACATTCTCTCAGATCCTTGAGGTGTCATTTTGCCTAGGGATTTGCAATAGGTTCTGCCAGAGGCACCACTGTGACAACTGATGTCCATGGTCTATCTCCTGCTAAGCTCAAGAGGTCACTGGTTTCCAAGTTTATCTATACAATTAATGCATACCAGCAAGTTCTTTTTTTTTAATATTAACAAACTTATTTTAAAGTTTATATGGAGAGGCAAAGACTCACAATAGTCAACATAGTGTTGAAGGAGAACAAAGACTGAGGACTGACTTCAAAGTTTACCATAACGATTGGGCGCCTGGGTGGCTCAGTGGGTTAAACCTCTGCCTTCCGGCTCAGGTCATGATCCCAGGGGCCAGGGATCGAGTCCCGCATTGGGTTCTCTGCTCAGCAGGGAGCCTCCTTCTCCTCATCTCTCTCTCTGGCTGTCTCTCTGCCCATTTGTGATCTCTCTCTCTCTGTCAAATAAATAAATAAAATCTTAAAAAAAAGTTTACCATAACGATAATTGTAAGCATGATATTGTAATACCACAGAAAGACTAGATTAAAGCAACAGAATATATATTATCAATTATATTTTATATATAATAGAAAAGCAAAAGCAATACAAGAGAGCAAAATACAATCTTTTAAACAAATGGTTCTGTAGCAATGGTGAAGCTAAATCTAAAAATATAAAATAAAATAAATCCAGGCAGATATCCTACACTCTTCACAAAAATGAACTCAGATTGGATTATAAACCTAAACATGAAACATGTAGAAGGTAATATAGAAGAAAATTTAAATGACCTTGGTTTTCGCAATAACTTTAGCTAAAAAACACAAGCACTGAATTTAAAAATGTCTACTCTGTGAAACACAATGCCAAGAGAATGAAAAGGCAAAGCACAGACTATGAAAAAAAATTTGCAAAATACACATCTGGCAAAGGACTGTTAATCAAAAATACACAAAGACCCCTTAAAACTCAACAATGGGGGAAAAACCTGATTAAAAATGAGCCAAAGACCTTAGCAGATACCTCACAAAAGAAAATATTACAGATGGCAAATAAGCATATAAAAAGATGCTTCACATCAAAGGTCATCAGGAAAATGCAAATTAAAACAAAAAAGAGACACCAGTACATACCCAGAATCCAGAGCACTGACAACAGAACATGAAATGTTGGTGAGGATGTGGAGCAACAGGAATGTTCTTCCATGTGTATTGAGAATAAAGAATGGAAAACAACTTGGCAGTTTCTTACATAACTAAACATATTCTTGCCAGATGATTCAGCAGTAGCAGCTCTTGGTATTTATCCAAAGAAGATGAAATCTATACCCACAAAGATGTCTATAGTAGTTTTATTCATAACTGACAAAAGCTTGGAAGCAACCAAGATATCCTTCCATAAGTGAAAGGTCAAAGAAAGTGTAGTACATGCAAACAATGGAATATTATTTAATGCTAGAGAAATGAATTACCAAGCTATGAAAAGATATGGATATAAATATTTAATAAATATTTGATTTTAGGCTTCTACCAGTCTATCAATGTTATTAGTATATTTTAACAGTGAATGCTCAGCATTCATGAATTTACCTAATAAAACATTTTGGGTTCAATATTTTAAATACTTCAACCTCTATGATTATATTCCTAATAATTTTGAATTGGGGTAAATAAACCTTAATTTTTTGTAACTTGTTTCTTATTGCAAGAGAGCTCAATGAAATTTTAGAAAATAAAAATTTACAAAAAAAAAGTTTAGTTTACTATTGCCAAATAATTTAAAACTTTATCTTATATTCAAATACATATATTTTTCTAAATTGATTTATATGCTACTAAAACCAAAAACTTTTAGTTATACTAGATTTCATATCCTGCAATCAATGCCAGAAATCCATCTGGCAATGATTTGTCTTAAATAGAGTTAAGATGGGTGTTATTACAATGCAAGATGGAAACAAAGATAGTATAACAATTGGTGTTACATAACTTTTCCGTTTTGATCAAGTTACTAATCTACAAAAGGCTTTTATCAGTGACAGACTTGGGACTTTAACAAAACTTTTAAACTAGCATGTGCGACTCATTCCTAGAAAACAACACAATCAATAACACTTTATTTAGATTAAATCATGACTATTTCTCCATTTGAATAAAAAAGGTAGCAACCCCAATAAGTTTATTGAACATGAAAAGTTGAAATGCTATAATGCTCCTAAGGAATTAAATGATCCAGTCAAGAATTACAAAAAAAGGATATAAATTACCAAAGTGTTTGTATAATTGTAATGTACAACTGCCCATTATCGTTCCATAGTGTAGGCTTGTACAAGAACTCTATAAAAGAACTCCACTTCTAAACTGTGGAAAATATGTTCCCTTTCCCCCTATATACAAATATTAAGCCATTCATTTAGCTTTTAAAATATCCACTTAATACAGGCTTTTTACACATTTGAACAGGCAGCAGGGCTCTATTCTTATCGCTTACATCTGAAGGATAGACTTCTAGCGTAAGAGGTAAAGCCCATAAAGGAGCCCAATAATAACAACAAAATACAGTTTAGTGAGCCCTTACAATCTGCCAGCTACCTTTCTGAGAATACTTCAATTAATAAAACATATAAAATACCTGACCACAAAGAGCTTACATTCTTTTGAAATATAATAGTGAAATAAACCAATAATAGAGGGGCACCTTGGTGGCTCAGTCCATTGAGTGACTGCCTTTGGCTTGGGTCATGATCTCAGGGTCCTGGGATGTAACTCCCCAGCAGGCTTTCTAGGCAGTGGGGTGTTTTCTTCTTCCTCTGCGCACCCTCCCAATTCTCTCTCTCTCTGTCTCAAATAAGAAAATAAACCAGTAATAGAATAATGATTGATGGTTGATGGTGATAAGTGATACAAAGAAATACAAGAAAGGTAAAAGCCATTGGAGAATGCTGGGATGAAAGTTAATTTTATTTTGTGTTGGGTGGTTATATCTCATTTATGAGATGTTATTTGCACAAAGACCCAGGAAGTGAAGGAGAGTGTTATACAAATATTAAAGGAAAAGATTGCTCTAGGCAGAGCAAGTAAGTATATAGACTTTGTGTGAACAGCTTGTCTGTTACTTTTGAGGAAAAGCAAGGAGGCCAATGAGGAGTTCATAGTGGTGGAGAGAGGAAGAACGTATTGATGTATGACCTTCTAGTACATTAAAACGCCTTCAGTTTTTATTTAATATGAAAGGGGAAGATACCAAAAGACCCTCAACAGCAGAATAAAATCATCTGACTTGATTTTTAGGTTAAATTGCTGTACCAAAATAAATTTGCAGGGAGAAAGGAGTGCAGTTTGTGTGGAAGTGGGGTTATCAATCAAGTCAATAATTCAGGAACATATGATGGTGTTTTTAGCATGCTGGGTGGTAATAGAAGTGGTGAGGTATGGTTTTCATTGTGTATATATTTTGATGGTGAATATTCTGGTGAACAGGATGGGGTATGTGCAGGACAGACATCAACATTTATTTTACCTGCACAAACAGAAGGGTGGAGTCTTCATTCCCTGATATGGAGAGAACTCTGAGTTCAAATGTTCTTTCTCATTAAATGGCATAGTGATGATGAGGATTTAGTCAGACAGTGAAAGAGAGCAGTAAGCATAGTGTTAAGCGGTAAGACATTATAATACATTGGACCATCAAAAAACGTTGTGTTGGATCATCTGTTTATGTGAGTAAATAAATAAATAAAGCTTCCTGGGGTTCTGATAGAGGTAAAGAAGACTGCTATATGATCCAAAGGGGCACGTGCACCAAATGTTTATAGCAGTAATATCCACAATAGGCAAACTATGGAAAGAACATAGATGTCCATCAACAAATGAATTATATATATATATATATATATATATATATATATATATATATATATATACACACACAATGGAATACTACTCAGCCATCAAAAGAAATGAAATCTTGCCATTTGCGTTGACATGGATGGAACTGGAGGGTATTATGCTTAGCAAAATAAGTCAACCAGAGAAAGGCACTATCATATGATCTCCCTGATATGAGGAAATGGAGGTGCAATGTGGGGGGTTTGGGGAACAGGAAAAGAGTAAATGAAACAAGATGGGATCGGGAGGGAGACAAACCATAAGAGACTCTTAATCTCACAAAACAAACTGAGAGTTGCCGGGGGGGGTGTGGGGAGGTTAGGGAGAGGGTGGTGGGGTTATGAACATTGGGGAGGGTATGTGCTGTGGTGAGTGCTGTGAAGTGTGTAAACCTGGTGATTCACAGACCTGTACCCCTGGGGCTAATAATACATTATATGTTAATGAAGAAGAAGAAGAAGAAGAAGAAGAAGAAGAAGAAGAAGAAGAAGAAGACTACTATAAATCAAATGCTATGGTTTTCAGCATAGAGTGTGTAATCAGGCATATTTTATTAAAGTAACCAAGTAAAATGATGGTCGAAAACTGGAATAACAGAAAACATAAAAATTAGAGATTTTAAAAAGAGATATGGGACAGTGTAGAGAATATAGTCAATGATATTATAATAGTGTTATATGGTGACAGATGGCGGCAATATTTGTAGTGATCATAGAATAATGTATGGAGATATTGAAAACCTGAAACCAATGTAACACTGACTATCAACTACACTCAAATAAAAAAATAGTAAAAATAAAACATTTTAATTTAAAAAGATAAAAAGAGGGACAAGAATTTGAAAAGTGAATTTCAAAAAGAGTAAAGATGAGGCTAAGACATACTCTGAACCTTGAGGAAAACACCATTTTGAAAATTCTTCCCATTTTGAGAAAACTCAAATGAATCAATACCATAAAAGAACCCATTTTAACCGAGAGATGTAATGAATGCTCAAGAAATAATTTTATGACAGGATAATTCTTCCCTATGAAACAGCATACAGAAACCCGGGGAAACACCTGGAAGCCAAATAAACTATACTGAAAATAAGAATTAGGAAAAAGATAAATGATGAAAGATAAGAAAATTAGACCTGCGACAGAGACCTAGTGAAGAGAATTTTTAGCTTGTGGTTTAATGTTTTTGAGGATAATCTAGAGTTCATAACTGCCTTGAGGCAGGCTGGTTGTAGGCAGTTTAGGCAGACCCCTAAGAGAGGCCTACTTTGGGCAAGTGGTGTTGGAGGAGGCCATTGGGCTGGACAAAGACAAATCCAACCATTTGACTAAAGTGTCAGTGAAGATGTTGAAGTCAGATGCAGCAGAGAAAGACCTGTCAAACCTAATCTCAGAAATGGAGATGATGAAGATGATTGGACAGCACAGGACACCATAAACCTGCTGGGTCCTGCACACAGGATGGTCCTTCGTACACTATCATGGAATATGCCTCCAAAGACAACATACAGGAGTACCTGCAGGCCCAGAGGCCTCCTGACCTGGAGTACTGTTACAATATCAGCCACAATGCAGCAGAGAAACTCTCCTCCAAGCACCCGGTATTCTTTGCCTACCAGGTAGCCTGAGGCATGGAGTACCTTGCCTCCAAGAAGTGCATACACCAAGACCTGGCCACCAGGGAAGTGCTGGTGACAAAGGACAACATGATGAAGATCTCTGACTTCAGCCTTGCCAGAGATATCACCACATCAGTTACTATAAAATGAGAACCAACAGTGGACTGCCTGTGAAGTGGATGGTCCCTAAGGCCATGTTTGACCAGATCTACATCCACCAGAGTGACTTCTGGTCTTTTGGGGGTGATCCTGTGCAAAATTTTCACTCTGGAAGCCTCCCATATCCTGGAGTGCCTGTGGAGGTGGTTTTCAAGCTGCTGAAGGAGTCATTTGATGGATAAGCCAATAAGTGCACCAGAGAGTTATACACAATAATGAGGGGTGGCTGGCATGTGGTACCTTCAAGCTGCTGGTAGAAGACCTGGATCATACTGTGGCCTTGACCTCCAACCAGGAGTACCCGGACCTGTCCTTGGCCCTGGAACAATACTGTCTATGCTTTCCCAACACCCAAAGCTTCACCTGCTCCTCAGAGAAGAATTCCACCTTCTCTCATGTGCCGTTGCCCAGGGAGGCCTATCTGCCCTGACACCCAGCCCAGCTTGCCAATGGTGGACTCAAATGACTAGTATCCCTATTACTCCTGTCCAGATTCCGTCATAAGCTGTAACCCTTACCCCCCACCCTCCCTGCAAGACTCACTGCCTTCTCCTTTGTCCCTTTCCTACTGGCAGGAGCCAGCTGCCTACCTGAGGCCTTCACCCCTTGAAGTTCACCTCTCTTCCCCTTCCTCTTCCTCCTCCTTACAACCTGCTCATGAAAGAAAGGAACAGAGAGGCAGGTACTTGCTCGTGGCTACTTCCTTCCCTCCCATATGTTGGACCAAGACCCCTCCCTGTCATCTGGTACTGCCTAGACGTCGAGAGAGTTGGAGATGAGGCAGGCCAGTGAAAGCTGTTGGAGCTTTCCTGGTTTGGTTTTGTCTGCTTAGCATAACATGTAAGACTGAGTTCTGGTGGCAGGGACCTAGTCCTTGGGGCTATAGCACTAGCGAGGGGAGGTCAACTGCTCTGGGCCTTGGCTAAGAGCAAGCCCTGCTCCAGAGATATGGTGCCAAGGGCTTATTAATTTTGATACTAATTTGCTTTGCTGACCAAATACCTGGTATCAAAAGATGGGAAGGCAAAGACTGGAAGCAGTGTTGTGACCATGGGGTCCAGCCCCAAACTATGAAGAAAACACAAAGTGTATAAATCTGAGTAAGTATATATTTACACACCTTTTTAAATAGGTTGTTATCAGAGATTTAATCAATGGGTAATATGCTCCTCGTGGCTGGGAAGCATCAGTTGCCATATATTAAAAACAAAGAAAAGAGGTGTCTGGGTGGCTTCCTCCAAGAAGTGTCCCTTCTTTTCAGGTCATGATCCCAGGGTCCTGGGATGGAGCCCCACATCAGGCTCTCTGCACAGTGGGAAACCTGCTTCTCCTATTCCCTCTGCCCTGCTTATAGTTCCTCTTCCTGTCTCTCTGTCTGTCAAATAAATAAAATATTAAAAAAAAACAAGAAAGAAACAAAATGTTTTTAAAAGGTCTTTTTTTTTTTTAAATTTTCTAGGGGTGCCTGGATGACTTAGTTGTTTAAGCAGATGTTTACCTTTGGCTGAGGTCATGATTCCAGTGTACAGGGATCCAGCCCTGCATGGGACTACTTGCACCCCAAGGAGCTTGCTTCTTCCTCTCCCTTTGCACATGATTCCCCCTGTTTGTGTGCTTCTTCTCTCTCTCTCTCTCTCTCTTGCTGTCAATAAATAAAATAAAATCTTTTACTAAATAAATAAAAAAATAAATAAATTTCTAAACCTACTTTCAGTTTAGGTCCCTTAACAAAAATTGCTACTGCTTCATTAAAAAAAAAAAAGATAATTTAGAAAGATGCTTCCAGAGTTAAAAATCTGTTTTGTTTCTTTGTCAGGATTCAATATAGAAGTGCTTTAAAAAGTAAAAGAAAAAATATGCTATATTAACTCTAATCACACTATAACTTTGGTGGTTATATCAAGATAATGAAAAGTGATTTTAAAGCAAATTTCATTATTAGACATAAAGATCAAGTCAAAATTACAGAAGAGTAAAAGGATGAATTCATCAGGGAGTATAATAATTCTTTTTTTTTTTTTAAGATTTTATTTATTTATTTGACAGAGAGAGATCACAAGTAGGCAGAGAGGCAGGCAGAGAGAGAGAGAGAGGAGGAAGCAGGCTCCCTGCTGAGCAGAGAGCCCGATGCAGGACTCGATCCCAGGACCCTGAGATCATGACCTGAGCCTAAGGCAGCGGCCTAACCCACTGAGCCACCCAGGCGCCCCGGGAGTATAATAATTCTTGAATTTTAATACGTAACAACAGATTTGGGGATATATAGGGAAAAACTAAGAACAAAAATCATAACTTCTACCTTGGACGACAAATGGAAAATAATTTCAACACCCTTATTTTAAGATTACATAGACAAATGCTCATCATATTGGTAAGATATGTAAGACTTGAACAAAATGATCAACTAACTAGATATGCTTGATATTACATTACAGTAACTGAACTAACTGAGGTCAGTCTTTGGTGAATCACAGAAACAGGTGGAGTTGTCAAATAAAGGAATCTTTGTTTACAACATACAAGGAGTTCAAAGGGAATAAGTTCCAAAGCCTTGACTGTTTGAACAGGAGAGAGATTTTTATTTAGTATTTAAGATGAATACTCAGAAGGGAGAGTTTTATTATTCCGTGTATGGTTGGTCATAAGGTTGTGGATGCATGCACATCCACATATGTATTTGTGCAATATGTATTGCATGTTCACCTGAATGAAGCTTGTATTCCACCGAGGGCAGAAACTTCAACGTTAGAATAAAGCAGAGGTAACTGTTGGACAAGGGAAAGGAACTCTGCAGGCTTCAAGAGCAGATAGAAACTAGATGGGGTCTTGGGCTCATTTTCTGGGACAAGGAATGAAAGGCCTTGATTGCTTTTGAAATAGCACTAGGAGTTTTACCACTGATTTATTGTCTCAATAGCTTAGGCTATTTCCTGCTCTGGTGGTGACTGTTAGTTTTCCCATTGCCTTGTTCCCTCAAAATCCTTAGGAGTGAGGTTTTTGCATTTCTTTGTAAGAACCTCCCAGGAATTTTTGGAAGAAGTGTGCTGGGGCAAGTACACAGGTGGGGTATAGATCATTGAAAAGAGCTGGGGACAAAAAATGACTTTTCTTATGTCAGGAAAACTATATCTCTTCTTTAATTTTCTAGGAACCTCTAACTCTTTCTGCTGATGTTACCAGCAGGCATCTGAGATATTACTGATTGTTCTCTTGAACCTAAGGAAAAGGAAATGTAGAAAGCAAAAGACAAAACTTTAAAATCTATCCTCCAACTAATCAATTCACTGCAGCCACCTCTCTGTCTTTCCCTTTCTCTTTTTCTCTCTTTCTCTTTCTCTCTCACTTTCTCTCTCACATACGCACAACACACGCAAATCGACTTAAAGCAATTTTTAATTTTCCCTATTCCATTTTAATATACTTGAGGCATGATCATTTTCTTAGTAAATACAAGGAAAAAAAATCTAGGATTCCATCATTCTGTGTGATTAAAGTATTGAGGAATTTACTTCCAATAGCACTTATAAAAACATATTTTATTTAAGGAATATTATATAATCAGGTGCCTGCATTTTTCTTATTCTCTAACTAGTGTTATTTGGCAATTAATATTTTGTCAATCAATATTCCCCTATACCTGAATGTGTGGGCAGTGAGAGATGAGTTAGAGGCAAGGATGGTGAACACTCCCAACAACTGCAGACTACATATATCTTAAGCCATGATTTTCTTTGCAAAGGTCAACATTGATAATGTTCTAGTCATACCTCCGTGTACCAGGAAAGAAGTAGCATATTTCTTGAAAGACACAGCTATCAAAGCTCCATTGAGAAACCATAAAGATGGAGAAGGGATTTGCAAATTAAATATCTGATAATGGACATGTACTCTGATTATTTAAAAATGAATAAAAATAAAAAACCTTACTAATAACCAAACAGAGTATCCAATTTTACATGTGAAGGAAATAATGGAAGAGACATGTCACCAAAAGTATATGGATGGCTTATAAGCACATGGCCAATTTCTCAACATTTAAACATTAAAGAAATACAAATTAAAATCATAATGAGACATGCTTACATATCTATTAGAATGGCTAAAATTATAAAGGCTAATTGTACTTGGTCTGAGCTAGATTGAGAAGCAACAAAAAATCTAAACTGTTGTTGGCATATATCATGATACAACCACTTTGGAAAATAGTTTCAAAAATGTTTAAATGAAAAATATGTTGCAGTTACACAAATAGCCATTTTATTCTAGGCATTTAACCAAGAAAAACAAACCCTATGTTCATACAAGGACTTGTATGTGAATTTCATATCAGCTTTATTTTTAAGAATTGAAAACAGTGGAAATGTTCATCAATGTCCATCAATAGAGCAAAGACAATTGGAGATTCTCAAAGTAATGATGCTGAGAAAAGAAAATCCAGGCAATGAATAGTATATACTGTGTGATTCCATGACTACAAAAAATCTAGAAAATACAAATTTATATATAGTCACAGTCATCAAATATATGGTGTGATTTTAGTGCCTTCTTCTGTGCTCCCATAGCTTCCTACACTTGTATCTCCGAGCATTTGTTACACCATGTGAAAATATGAACTCTTTCTCTTTATTCTGTCTTACTAGAATAAGAATCCTTGAAAGTTTATGGACAATTGAACTCTCAGTTATTAGCAGAAATTCTATCACACAGTAAGTTTCCAAATATAAAAGCCAGAGTTTTACAATGACTTCTAAGCTTTTACATGATCTAGCCACTCATTTAACCTCTGTGACCTCTTTCCCTGCTACTCTTCAGTCACTCACAGTGGCCTCCTTGCTATTCTTCAGATATGCCAGGCATGATCCAACCTTATGGCCTTCAAGATAGCCAATTCCTTTGTCTGGAGTGACCTTATTGCTGATAGTTCTGCGCAAATTCATCACCTTTCCATACATTTGTTCAATTGTCAGCTTCATTGTAAGTACCCTGATCTTTCTATTAAAAGATTTAACTCCCCATCCCCTGCCTAGCAACCTTGATTTTTCTCACCCTGATCGAATTTTTCTTTTTCCCCATTGTACTCTTCCTTTTTGAATGCACTATGCCATTTTTATTAAGGTTTATAGCTTTGAATTGTCTCACCCATTAAAATAAAAGTTCTACAAAGCCAAGTATTTCATTTACCAGTGTAGTCTGAAGTAATATCTGCCATATAATAGTTCAGTAGACAACTGGTAAATTTCAAAATAAATTAATGTTGAGAGTATACTGAATTTCATAAGTCATTTCAATATTTTTTTCCAAAAAATAAACTACATAAAACATACTTTAAATTTACTTTCAAAATATTTTATAGCATATAATGGACAATATACATAAGCCTAAAGAAACAATCCTATAATTAACCATTTCATACCTACTTAAAAACTGCATAATACCACACTCTTAGATCCTCTTTGAATGCTCTAAAATAACCCTTCAAATGAAATACATTTTAAAAACTCACAGATTTTTTGGCAAATAATTTAATAAAATAAAAGTTTCATTCATCTATGTAGATCAAAATAAATGTTTTTAATAAGCATGAAATTATAACTCTGAAGTGTGCTAAAATGAAACCACCTGCTAAGGGTGAGAGAACAAAAATAAACATCCTTTTTCCAAATAAGAGGAATTTATTACCTTTGAATCAAAGCATGTGGATTTGTTTTAACTGGCAATAAAGCAATATGGAGACACAAACCATAGAAAGTCATATTTTAGATTTCTAAAAGACTTCTAAGTGAAGAGTATACATTTTTTAATTGCTACATAATGCTACATAATGACAAGATGACAGGTTGTGGCAAATAGCATTTTAAAAGCTCTACTCATAATGGAACGGAAGATGTCATTTCCCTATAATTTTATATATGTCTTTAATTTACTATATCTGGATACAACATATTACCAAACAGATGTTCATCAAAGACTAAATCATTTTTAATGGAACATAATAATTTGAACCTACATCTATTAATCATTTTTGTCGATCTAACATTTATAGTCTCGCTAAACATTTTATCAGTTGTTGACAAAATTCAAAATAAATAGGATAAAAAGTCGTGTTTGGAAAAGTAGATTTCTTTTCAAATTGGCATTTAAATGAAAATATTTGCTGATATTTTTAAAACTTTAAATGTAATTTTATATATATCTGACCTATCAGATGATATAAAATTTTTGGAGAAAATATGACATATTTTTTGATCTTGGTTGAAGGTATTAATAAAGAGCAACTGTTTGTATTATTTGTATTGTGATATCTTAGTTAATAAACATGAATAACTGGTATAAAATATGTTTTTTTAAAAATTTTATTTATTTACTTGACAGGGATCATAGGAAGGCAGAGAGGCAGCCAGAGAGAGAGGAATGGAAGCATGCTCCCAGCTGAGAAGAGAGCCCACTGTGGGACTCAATCCCAGGAACCTGGAATCATGACCTGAGCCGAAGGCAGAGATTTTAACCCACTGAGCCACCCAGGCGCCCTAAAATATGTTTTTTTTTTTAATATAGAAGTATAGTTCTTGCCAAAATATGGAACTAGCTGGAACTGAATGCCTCCTTCAAAGTCAGCTCTGGAGAAATTATGCAAGTGTAATATGGAACTATTTCAGATATTAACCAAAAACAAAGAAATGATGATAAACGCCTTAAAATACTCAAAGTTGCCCTTGACTGGTATGTTTCAAGCTCTATTCCTGGTTTGAAGACAGGTTTTAACAGGCCTGTCACTGTAGAAATCCGCTGGATGTTTAGAGGCTATCAGAACTGTACAAAACCTTGAAGGGGTAAAGACTTGAAAATTCTTTAGAGAGATTAGCTCCCTAAGGCATTATTCCTCCACACATTTTCCTCCAATCAATTAAGACTGATGGATGAGGGGCACCTGAGTGGCTCTCTCATCACGTGGGTGGTGGGTTAAGCCTCTGCCTTCATCTCAAGTCATGGTCTCTGGGTCCTGGGATCCAGCCCCACATCGGGCACTGCTCAAAAGGAAGCCTGCTTCCCTCCCTGCTTGCCTGCCTCTCTGCTTACTTGTGATCTCTCTCTCTCGCTCTCTTTCTCTCTCTCTGTGTCCAATAAATAAATAAAATCTTTTAAAAAAGGCTGATGGATGATAAATTATGAAAACTGCTCCCTCCAAATGATGCTTCTTCATAAGGATTTAAGAATTTAAAATTGAAACTTGACCGTAGGATTTATCTTATAGAATAACATCAAGTGAAGGCAGTTTTTATTAGTTCTGAAGTATTTGTGATTCTGAATTCTTGGCCTCATTAGTAAATTTATTTTTAAATTCTCCCATGGAGTGGTGATTGGCCTTCAGTCTTTCATTGATATACATCATTGGGTCAAATGAGATGTGTGTGCCCAGAACTATATATAATCTTTTTTGTATTTCACTGGAGATGGCATTTCTGAGTTTTGTTCAATTGAATTTGGACAGATGTTTTAATAGTCACTTCTAGAGTTGGCCCTGGAGAATATCTTCCTTTTTTTCTCTTCCCGATTCTCTGAAAAACCCTGACTAATTCACATTATCACAGTAATATCATAATTCAAGTTTTTCCAAACACTATAGCTGCAAAATAGAAGGAAGCTACTCAGAATGGAATACTATTGTGAATGATTGAGAAAGAAAACATTATTATAATTAAGCTACCAGGTTTCAATGTATTTTATTGTTGCTTAGAAAATCCTAGCATACCCAGACTTTACAGAGATTTGATGATCCTAAGAAGAGCTGAACTCATGGACCAAAATAACTATGCACATAATAAGTACAATTACTTACCTAAAAAATATGATGTGGTTAACTTTATATGCCAATCCAAGTGTTATGGGAACAGGAATTAAAAAAATAGCTTAGGGGCGCCTAGGTGGCTCAGTGGATTAAGCCACTGCCTTCAGCTCAGGTCATAATCTCAGGGTCCTGGGATCAAGTCCTGCATCAGGCTCTCTGCTCAGCAGGGAGTCTGCTTCCCTCTCTTTCTCTCTGCCTGCCCTCTGTCTACTTGTGATCTCTCTCTGTCAAATAAATAAATAAATAAAATCTTAAAAAAAAAAGAATGACTGTACTTTTAAAAAATAGCTTAAAAGGAGCGCCTGGGTGGCTCAGTGGGTTAAGCCGCTGCCTTCCGTTCAGGTCATGATCTCAGGGTCCTGGGATCAAGCCCCACATCAGGCTTTCTGCTCAGCAGGTAGCCTGCTTCTCTTCCTCTCTCTCTGCCCACCTCTCTGCCTACTTGTGATCTCTCACTGTCAAATAAATAAATAAAATATTTTTAAAAATAGCTTAAAAGTATATGATAAAATAATGATATACATATACAAGGAAAAGAAAGATACTATACTGTGAATATAAATTAAGTGAAAATTGTTGAAATAAAGAATACAATAAATGGAGACTAAGATGAATATAGCTGTAAAATGAATAAATGAGTTGGGAAAAACAAACAAACAAATTAATGACTTCTGCCCAAATACAGCAGAAGAGAAAAAAAAATAAAGAAAATATTTAAATAAGTACTGAGATAAATTTTGGAGAATTAAAGAAAGATAAAAGATACCAGACTTAAAATGATGCCAAACACGAGATATCAGAAACAAAACAAAACAAAACAAAAACTACACACACTAAAAACCACTCGTATACATTATGGTGAGTTTTAAGAATATCAAAAACAGAGAAGAGCATAAATGATGCCCAAGAGAAGAACAGATCACCTAAAATGTACAAGAATAATACTGACAGCACAATTCTCAATAGTAATAGCATATAAAGAGACAGCTGGGAGTTTTTATAGATGGAAAAGATATTTGAAACTAGGTATTATACATCAATCCAAATTATTGATTAAATTTGAGAGCACAGTAAAAATACAATGAAGCATGTTAGGTCTTAGAACATTTATCACACAGAGACACACATTTTGGAAAACTTCCTTGGAAGACAGCTCAATTGAGATCGAGAAAACAGAATTATGTACTCAAAGGCACATTTTGAAGGAAGGATTGAATATAGTCTGCACTGCAAATATTCTTTAATCGTATGTTCTGAATATCCTAAATTTAAGAAGTATTTGTTCAAATATTTACCTTTAAATAAATCCTAGGAGACTTTTTCTTGGATTCTGGAAAATCAGTCCATTTGGATACAAATCTTTTTGTCACTGATGGAAATTTTGATAGCCCTTAACTGTGGAATGCCTAATGTATTGTTACAGCAATTGTGATTTGCCAATACATGGGTGATGTGTGTGTGTTGTGTGTGTTTATTTTTATTTTTGATGGTTTAACTCTTCTATGAGATTTTTAAGTAGACATGATTTTAATAAATTATGATTTGTTGAAATTTATCTGAGGTTATATATAATAAAATGAAATTTGTGTGAACTAAAGAAGTGCATCTCCATTTTTTTTGTTTTAAGAGTAGACTGGTCTTTAAAAATTGTCCAAAGAAGTACATTATATTCATTATTAAATTTGATAATATACTATAAAGTATTTATGGTCATATTGGACCATATCAAATTCTACTATTAATTCATATTAATAATTACCATAAGAGGAAAAAGGGATATTTTTCAAAATAAAAATTAGCGTATTTTTCAGAATATGATATAGTGTTATTCACTGAACTGAGGGAACAAATGTCAAAGTCTAACACAGTTTACAGAATGTTTTAACATAAATTGAAATTTAAATCTGACCAAATTTCACAGTTTTAAGTAAAATGATAGCACTTTATATCCTTGAAAAGTGGTAAGTGACCCAAAACATGGCTTAGAAAAACAAATTTAACACTACACTAGTCTGAGATGGTTAAGTTATGGTACAACTTGCCATTGTGTATCATCAAATGGTATATTTTTTTCTTTTGGGCTTGTCATTATATTTTATTTTAGCCATTCTGGTAAGTGTGTAGTGATATCTCAGTGTCATTTTTTTTTAAAGATTTTATTTGTTTATTTGACAGAGAGAAATCACAAGTAGATGGAGAGGCAGGCAGAGAGAGAGAGGGGGAAGCAGGCTCCCTGCTGAGCAGAGAGCCCGATGCGGGACTCGATCCCAGGACCCTGAGATCATGACCTGAGCCGAAGGCAGCGGCTTAACCCACTGAGCCACCCAGGCACCCTCTCAGTGTCATTTTAATTGCATTTCGTTGATGTCTAATTGTGTCAAAATATATTACTTTGATGTTTAATGCTCTGAGCTTTCTCAGTTCAGGACCATGAAGCCACTTAGGAAAAATACAGTTGCAGAGGCACTCATAGACCAACTCTTATTTCGAAATAAGAAGAAACATTACTACCCATTCCAACAAAAAATAGATTTGTTATGCAGCAGGGATTTTATAAATTACCTGACACAACTTATATAGTAAGATGAAATTCGACAGGCGGCTTCTTGCAGTTATATACAACATCATTTTAATTTCAATTTTCAGTATAATTTTTCCAAGGTATACACAGAATATATATTTAATGTAAATTGTGAACATTTTAAACTCTGTATATGGAAATTAATCAATTTTAAGTTTATAACAATCAAAATTAACGGAAGTTTATTTTAAATTAGTTAGCTTTCTCTGCATTGCAAGACAGAATAATCAAGAATTGGTAAGAAAAAAGTAATCTCTGTAAAATTACCGGGGGTGCATTATAAAGTGTTCGGTAACTGATCAAACTCACAATTTGGATTGAATGGCAAGTGATTTTTAAAATCTGGAACTCATTGTCAATTTTTTTTTTCTTCATTGTGTCTTAATAATTTACTGTGTTCATTTGCATGGAAGTGAAGAAAAATGCATGACATTTCATCTCAACACTAACACCTTTAACTGGCAACTCTAAATGTACTTTACAGCAGTGTAACAAAGTAAAGATCAATGATGTTTCATGAAATATCTGTTATAATTCTCAAGGAGATAGGGAGTTTGTGCAAAAATGCAAATCACTTTGCGACTAAACACATTGTTTATTTCAGCTAATTTTAAGAAAATATGCTGAGAATCTCTCAAAAAAGGAAGCAATGATTTAGGTTTGCCTTCAAACTCCTTATCTAATCCTGAACCAACAGCACATAGTTCAAAGAGCAACTAATTTGAGTAGCTCCAATTTACACATTTCCTAACAATGCTTAATTTAGTGGAATTTCTGTCCAATTATGTTAATTTGATGTAATGAAAGACAAAAGTTCAAAAAGATCATCCTTAATTTATATAGATGCCAAAATCTGCATTTTCTGAATGACGCCCAGGAACGTATTTTCAAAAACAAACAAACAATGCCAGAACCACTATTAGGTCATCTCTAGGCAGAAAGTGACTCAGAGCTTACATTACTCTCTCCCTGAAAGTATACTGTAGGCACTGAAACTACTACCCTGAGTCTGTGCTATCAAATTCCTTAAGTTAGAAAGTTTTAAAACCCGTCTGTGTGGGAGTATTTCATTTACAGATAGAGATTTGGTTGTTTATACATTTTCATACTTGATTTTTAGGGTGTAATAACTATGTTTTAAAATTCATGGTGGTTTTGAATACTGTTGGATAATTGAGCTAAAATGGTATATCCATTCCTCCTAAGAAACAGAAATTATAGAAAGGTAGTGCTTTTCAAATCTGACATCTTTGAGTCATTGCAGTTTCATATAAATGCAATAGGAAAAGTGTCATTCATGTTTATGATATTTTCTATAAATAAATTAGAATGTACTGGAGGCCTGATATAAAGTGGGATGCCAAAACTTCAGTAAGATCTTGTTTTCAATTCAAAATAAATTTTATTTTTTATTTTTTTATAATGTCCCTCAATTTCAGATAAGCACCCCCATAATGTCCACTCCGGTTTTTTTAAGATTTTATTTATTTTATTTGACAGATAGAGATCACAAGTAGGCAGAGAGGCAGGCAGAGAGAGAGGGAAGAGGAAGCAGGCTCCCTGCTAGGCAGAGAGCCCGATGCGGGGCTCGATCCCAGGACCCTGGGATCATGACCTGAGCCAAAGGCAGAGGCTTTAACCCACTGAGCCACCCAGGCGCCCCCAAAATAAATTTTAAATTGAATTATGCACCTCTAAGTTCAGAGACAATAAACATCAACCAACACAATTAATAAGTTCTATTTCTTGAAATTTCGGGAACATTGATAGTCTCATCTCCTGGAAGAACAACAGCTAAAATTTTAGGTCATGGATTCCTGCTAAAATATCACTTTCCCAAAGAAAATTAATGTTAGGAATTTTCATTGATTGTTATTGATCATGAAGAATATAACAACCACGATAAAAAGAGTAGGAAAAACATGATATCTCATCTGTAAGGGCATGTGGAAAGTAGGAAATGCTAATAAAAATAACTACCATTATTTCCTAAGTTAACATAATACAACAGAACAAAAATATTTCAAAACAATGTTTTCTTTTTTTTTTAATTTTATTTATTTATTTGACAGAGAGAGATCACAAGTAGGCAGAGAGGCAGGCAGAGAGAGAGGAAGAAGCAGGCACCCTGCTGAGCAGAGAGCCCAATGTGGGACTCGATCCCAGGACTCTGAGATTATGACCTGAGCCGAAGGCAGCGGCTTAACCCACTGAGCCACCCAGGCGCCCCCATAACAATATTTTCTAGGCTCATTCTGATAACTCTTTTCTACATTCAAATTTAAAGGTTGAGGCATGTGATATATATTACACAAAAAACATCCCAAGGCATTCGTTAAAAAAAAAAAAAACTCTTAATAAAGAACAAATCCAAAGGAATTTCTTTTCTAATTTAATTAACAAATTATGAATTGACTTACCTATTTTATCACAGTGTATCAGGCACCAATAATATTTTTTAATCGTCACACCTGATGCAATAGTTACCATCTTTCAAACATACTGATCACGAACAAGCAAATAAACAAGAGCACCGTAGCTTAAGATCTACCTGCATAAATATAGGTTACTTCAGACAATCTCTTCACCACAACATAGCAATGAATAGAAATCATACATGCTCTGTATGGACATACAGATGAGATAGAATGGGATGATGTTAATATATGCAGAATCTTTATTAATTACATTGTAAACCATAATATGGAAAAACAGAATACAATTTTAGAAATACCCAGGTCACCATCATTGTTTTATTTTTATATGTGTAGATAAGGAGTTTAATAAACAATCCATGAATATTCAACTCCTTATATTTTGAAAATTTTAGCAAAAGTAACAAACCTAGCACCTAGAAAATTGTACCTATCTGCAATATACAGCTTTGCCAGCATGGTAGAAGAAAAGCAAAACAAAATAGTAAGAAAAGTTTAACATTTCACAAGAGATTTGCTTTTATTTTTTTATTTTTTAATTTTTATTTTTCATTTATTATTTACTTCTATTTTCTACTTTATTTTAATGAAAATGTCATGACCATAACATAAGAGCAGAATTAAACCAACATGAGAAATTATTTTTTCATAAGTTAAAATAAACTAGCTTGGTGATTAATTCAAAATTATATTACAAACTTCAGTGTTCTTGCAGTAAGTATCACTGCATAAACAAATCAGTCAGGAGTCATAAACTAATGATGATTCTAAATGTTATTTAGAGAGACATTCTGTTCTTAATATATTTCAAATATTCTACACAAGGCAAAGTGGATCCAAGTAATCTGTAGGCAAAATAAGATTTTAGAGAAGTATATATTTCCAACAGTATTTATAAAATATTACCTTTATGTAAGGCATCATCCTGGACTTTGTGGAAAACACACAAAGGAGTAAGAAGTGGCCCTTCAAGAATCATATACAATATCAAGGTTTAACATGAAGCAGCATGTCTTCTCTAATTAAAAAAAAAAAAAAACATTGTACCAACTGACTTTACTGAAACTTTATATTTATTGCTCTCATTTTAGGTCATAGTGTCCTTCTGCATGCAGGCTGCTATAACGGACATGATATAGACTTAATAGCTTATAAAGAACAGGAATTTATTTCTCACAGTTCTAGAACGGAGAAGTTCAAGATTAAGGAATGGGCAGATCCAGGGAGAGCCCACTTCCTCATAGATGGCTATCTTCTCACTGTAAACGTACATGATGAATGAAGCAAGAGAACTCTCTGGGGTCTCCTTTAAAAGGACTGTAATCCCACTTATGACCTAATCACCTCCCAAAGGCCCCTATGTTTTAATACTAGCACTTACAGAGTTAGATTTCATAATATGATTTTGGGAGACATAAACATTCACACCATAGTATATATAAACAAAAAAAGACACAAAAACAACAAACAAAAAAATTATTTTAACTACCTATTATTTTCAACTACATAAACTTTTAATTTGTTTCTATATAATATTAAATAACTCATTTGAGTGATTCACTTATATCCAATGCATCTGAGTGCAATTAAATTTGCTTACCCAGCATATCCAGAAGCATATCTCTTCAGACTATCCCATTCCCCACCTTACAGGATTTACCACAATTAGAAGACATGGGATAGAGGATAGATAGATAGATGTATACATAAACACACTTGTACATACCCATATGCATATTTTTTCCTGTTAATGATACTCATGCAAATAAAATTTAAGCTCAAGGAAACCTGTCTTGTGTGTTACTTAATATCCAGTTTTTAGTCAACATCCAAAAACAAATAATCCAATAAAAACATGGATAGAAGACATGAACAAGTGTTTCCCCAAAGAACACATTCAAATGTTCAGTAGATACATGAAAAGATGTCCATCATCATGTGTCATCAGGAAATTGCAAAGCAAAACTAGAAAGAGATACCACCTCACACCTGTCAGAATGGCTAAAATCAACACTACAAGAAACAAAAGGTGTTGGAGAGGATGTGAAAAAGTAACACTTGTGGGGGCTGCCTGGGTGGCTCAGTGGGTTAAGCCTCTGCCTTCAGCTCAGGTCATGATCTCAGGGTCCTGGGATCAAGTCCCACATCGGGCTCTCTGCCAGGCATGGAGCCTGCTCCCTCCTCTCTCTCTCTCTACTTGTGATCTCTCTCTGTCAAATGAATAAAATCTTAAAAAAAAAAAAGAAAAAGTAACAATTGTGAACTGTTGGTGGTGATGCAAACTGATACAGCCATATTTGAGAACAGTATGGAATTTCCATAAAATTTAAAAATAGAAGTCCTTTTTGATCCAACAAACCTGTTGGTGTGTATTTACCCAGTGAATATAAGAAAACTTATTCAAAGGGATGCTAGCACCCCTATGTTTATAGCAGCATTATTTATAAAGCTAAGATATGGAAAGCGCCCAAGTATCCATCAATTGATGAATAAATAAAGAATAAGTGGTATGTATATACAATGGAATATTATTCTGCCATAAAAAAGACTGAAATCTTGCCATTTGCAATAACATGGTTGGAACTAGACAGTATAATGCTAAAAGTGAAATAAGTCAGTCAGAGAAAGACAAATACCTTTACTCATATATGGAATAAAAGAAACAAAACAAACAAGCAAAGGGGAAATAATAAGACATAGAAAGAGAAACAAAGCAAGAAACAGACATTTCATTACGGAGAACAAACTGATGGTTACTTGACGGGATCTGAAAGGAGTGATGGATTAAATAAGTTATGGGGGTTAATTAGAGCACTTGTCATGATGAGCACTGAGTGCTATATGTTATATTGTACACATGAATCTAATACAACCATATATGTTAACTAACTGGATTTCAAATGAACATTTTTTAAAATCCCAGTTTTTAGCTCACATTCTGGCTTACAAAAGGGATTTAGTCAGGAATTTGGAGATTAGTTAATGAACAAAAAAGGGGTGAACAGGCAGTTGTTAGATAAAATTACTATCCTTTCTGGCATGATCTTATACCTTTTATCTAGAAGTATTTTTAGCACTTTAGACTCTTCCTATTTTATTTTGAATCATTAAACAAAAATTTCCTCAAAGGACCTTAAACTCCATCCAATTTGAGCAACAGTTTGAGAGAGGAAATGGTGTCCAGGAGGAAAAAAAAAAAAGATGAAACTACTATTGTTTACTAGTGAATGCATAGTTCTTCCACAGAAGAAGCTCTAAATGGTCATGGCTCCAGCTTTATATGTGCTCAGTCATATGTTCAGAAGTAGGTAACACTATCAAAAAATATAAAGCATCTGAGATTATTTTCCCTTATTTGAAAGCTGGTGTATGAGTCTGCCGTAGTTTCTTGGGTGTTGATAGAAGACGCAGACTCATGTTTCAGAAATAATATAGTTTATTATTCACAGCAATAGAGGTAGCCAGAATATTAACATTATTTGTGTGTGTGTGTGTGTGTGTTTGTGTGTGTGTAGGGATGGGAGTTATATATCAGTTCTGAGCCTCAGTTCCCACAAGAAGAATCAAAACAGAGGCAGATAATATTTGCAAACACAACAGGTTAAGTTAAAAAAAAAAGATACTATTTCTGTCTTCCAAGTCTATTCAATACAACCATCTTCAAAGGATGGCCTAGAACAAATAATAAATGCAGAAATGTAAGCAACCAATTGAAAAGTGTCTCCCAAGAAACACACTTTGAGAGTCTTCATTTGACAAAAATACTATAGGATATTACATGGATCAGGTGCATTGAATACTGGAAGGTTAAAATTACAAGGGACCAAATATTTTTAAGCAGTTCTGGCATCCAGTAGAGTTCAAATAGGTTTTATAAGATTGAGGAAAGAAGCCATCAAAACCTGGGCCCAGGGGCACCTGTGTAGCTCAGTGGGTTAAGCCTCTGCCTTCGGCTCAGGCCATGATCTCAGAGCCCTGGGATTGAGCTCTGCATCAGGCTCTCTGTTCAGCAGGGAGCCTGCTTCCCCCCCCCCCCCGCTATTTGCTTACTTGTGGTCTCTGTCTGTCAAATAAATAAATAAAATCTTAAAACAAAACAAAACAAAACAAAAAATCCTGGGCCCAATTTTCCCAAAAGTATGATTCTGATTCTAGTCTCTATGATGTTATCCCTTGAAGACAATGTCTCTAATTGAGTTGAATTAGTTTACTAAAGAGCATACCCCCATTTGTTGTAGGAGATGAACAATATGTAAGAGGCAAAATGCCACATGGAAGCCACCTTGTCTTCAGTGGAACATAGAATCAGTTCCTTTGGGATGAATTTGTTCCACATTTGACTTCCCACTTAAGGGAAAATAAGAGTGCCTTCTAATAGATTTTAAATAGGAAATGACAACGGAAGCTTATACAAGATTATAAAATGGGAAATTTCATTTAGATAAGCAATCATTTCAAAGTCATCTTCTTAATATTACAGACTCTTCACATAATCATAATTTTATTTTGGTATTATATGGTAATTTCAAACATAGTAAATATAAAGAATTTACCTCTGTAATTATAGCGAGTCTGGTCGTAGTTTAATGGCAACAAATCTTCAATTTAGAAGTATGGTCTACCAATTATTAATACATTTGGAAATGGTGTGTCATCTTCACTCCACTTGTCTCACTAAAACAGTGAGCCAAAAAAAGTAGGTCCAAGCTGTTTACTATGGTCAAAATGGGTTGCTTTTGCACTTGGTAAAGAAGCAGTCATATTTTGAAAGAAAAACTGAGGCTATTAATATTTTCAACTTATTTTCAGAAAAGGAAAGAAAGGATAATCTAACCTAAAGCCAAAATCTTACACAAGGTGGCTGGACAATGATCTTTTCCCAGATAAAGGGTTTTTCAACTTAGCCATGTTAGGAGGAAGAAGAGATGAGACATTGTGGACTTGACTAACGTTTGTACACTGTTCAAAAAGTTTTCAAAATAATGTGTATTATTTTTCTTCTTTTAGTTGAGACAAAAAACAAACAAACAAACAAACAAAAAAAACACTAATGAACTTACTCTTAAAAGGAGGTAAACAAGAAACTAGCAAAGATTGAGTGTTAGGTATTGTCCCTCTCCTTTTTTTTTTAAATTATGTTATGTTAGTTACCATACAATACATCATTAGTTTTTGAAGTAGTGTTCCATGATTCATTGTTTGTGTAAAACACCCAGTGCCCCATGCAATATGTGCCCTCCTTAATACCCATCACCAGGCTCACCCATCCCCACATCCTTCTCATCTTTAAAACCCTCAGTTTGTTTCTTGGAGTCCATAGTTTTTCATGTTTCATTTCCCCCTCCAATACCCCCACTTCATTTTTCCTTTCCTTCTCCTAATGTCCTCCATGCTATTCCTTAGGTTCCACAAATAAGTGAAACCATATGATGATTGACTTTCACTGCTTGGCTTATTTCACTTAACATAATCTCCTACAGTCCCATCCATGTTGATGCAAAAGTTGGGTATTCATCCTTTCTGATGGCTGAGTGATATTCCATTGTATCCTTGGATCACATCTTCTTTATCCGTTTGTCTGTTGTAGGGGATCTTGACTCTTTCAACAGAATGGCTATAGTGGACATTGCTGCTATGAACACTGGGGTGCATATGGCCCTTCTTTCCAGTAAAATAGAGCTAGCCTATGACCCAGCGATTGCACTACTGAGTATTGACCTCAAAGATACAGATGTAGTGAAAAGAATTAGGTATTGTTAAAGCACAAATGCAGGGGATAGAAGTTATGGTACAGAAGATGGAAGGGCAACCATATGGCAGAGTAGAATAAAGTAGCTCAGGAAGAAATTAGTCATATCCAGATATTGTAAGGCATGTGGGGTTGGCAGGGAGAGCATGAGAAATCATGAGAGAAGAGAGAGAAAATGGACCAGGCAGGAGAGGTTTATAACATTTTAACATCTAAGGTAAGCATATGCAAAGCAGAATAGGGAAAGAAATAAAAGTTTTTATAAGACTCAATACATAAGGAATAACGTGGAGGACACTGGGAGATGGAGAGAAGTGTGCTGGGGGAAATCGGAGGGAGAGACAAACCATGAGAGACTGTGGACTCTGAGAAACAAACTGAGGGTCTTGAAGAGGAGGGTGGCAGGTGGTTGGGTGAGCCCAGTGGTGGGTATTAAGGAGGGAATTTATTACATGAAGCACTGGGTGTGGTGCATAAACAATGAATTTTGGATCCCTGAAAATAAACTAAAAGAAAAAAAAGACTGACTACAGACATGGACCTCAGTGTAACACAGATATGGAACTCACTGTAATACCAGCCACTTCCCACCGACACACACAGACTATGATAATAATAAATAATAATGCAATTAAGAAAATTGCCTGCCAAATAATTTTTCCTCTTTTTTATTTTTATGATTATTATTTTTATTTTATTTTTAAAGTTTTTATTTAAATTGTAGTTAGTTAAAATAAGGTTAATATTACTTTCAGGTGTACAATATAGTGATCAACACTGCCATACAATGGCTTAAATAAAAAAATGAAAAAAAAAATTTTAAAGATTTTATTTTTAAATAAAACCTCTACACCCAAGGTGGATTTCAAACGTACAACCCCACGATCAAGATTTACATATTTTACTGACTGTTCCAGCCAGGCACCCCAACAAATAAAAATTTTATAAAATTGTTGAGTTTGTGGGAGTCTCATTTGCTTAGTCAGTTAAGTGTCTGCATTTGGCTCAGATCAGGATCTCAAGAGTCCTGGCATCGAGCCCCATATTGCTCATGCTCTCTCTCTCTCTCTCTGGCTTTTGCTCTTAAATAAATAAATAAAATATTTTTTAAAAAATTGTTGAGTTTGTTTAACTAGTTTTAAACTAGTAGACAGAGATGAAGATAAAGTATGATGTAATGGCACGGAAAAATACAACTTACACGTTTTTAAAAAAAATGTGCAATGCAAGTTACCTCACTTCTTTTATCACCACACTGGGACTTTCCCTACTGAGTTGTTGTAATGTAAGGACCTATTTTATATTTTTATATTTTAGCAAGAGGCTTTCATTGAGGTTAACCCTTAAACTGTCCTTGTTCCCCTTCCCCCAGGGGATTCACTTAAAAACAAGTCCTGGAAATCAGCTCCAGGTAACAAAGCCCATATACAAGGGTGGGTCAGGCCAGGTGGAGACATCAATCAGCGGGAGGGGGGCGGTGTTTGCATATTGTCTCCCTAGATACTAAGGAGTATGCCCCACTCCTCCGACCTTTGGGAACCTTTTTTGCACCAATCCTAATCAAGGTGTAATAGGCTGGGTCAAATGTCTATACTAGGGTAAATTGAACCTCAATTGGTCACCTAGCCTCACTGTGGAGTTTCCTGTGTGTGTTAAAATCTCATTGGTCACCTGTGCGTGGCCAGGCCTGACTGCATGGCCTTTGCCCTTAAAAGATAGACTGTGAAACAGCAAAGGGTTTCCTTCTCTCGTAAGAGGTGTGGCCCCGAACGTTTGGTTAGATTCTTGATGCTTGGCATGAAATAAAGCTTTGCTTGACCTTTGCTTTACATCAGTCTTGCTCCTTTAATCATAGACCCATTATTGGGGCATAACAGTATTAATCTTAAAGTTATAAGTCCACAATGCATCCATCATCCATTCTACCCCTTAACATTCCCCTTTGGACAGACCCATGATCTAGAACAAGCCTTATTTTATAGTGCCTTGTAGGAGATTTTTGCTGCTGCCTAAATTGCCTACTTTCCTCTCACCATTACCACGGAAATTGGGTCCACTGAAACAAAGGGGTAGTGTAAGAAATTAAGACTTCCATAAATCTCTTTAAATAATAAAGTATAAGATAGTGATACCTTTTTTTCTGCCACATAACCAATTCTTGCAAGAATAAGGTCATATAAGAGAATTTACAACACATGCTAGCATTATCCTACTGGACCCAGACCATTTGTATGTTTCTCTGTCTCTGAGAAATGTAGATACTTACATGACTGAAACCTAAAAATTGTTTGATATGACCACTAATATCACCTACATTATTTTAAAGCCTGTTTAAGGCTTCTGTAATACATAGGCTTTGTAAACACTTATTAAGCATCTTGTATATATCAAACACTTTAAAAATCTCTGCTTTAAAAAAAAAAAACTCTACCTCAATGGAACTTTGAGTCTGAAAAAGATACAGGCAATATACAAGGCAACAGATAGAATAATTACATATTTGATTATATACTCTGAGGATGTCACCTTAAATTGATATGAAAATGATCAGAAGGATCTGGATTTCTTGTCAAAATTTTTTGCCTTAAAAAGAAATTGATATTTAGGGAAAGTTGTTACTGAAAGAGGTCCTGTGTCAACCAAAAATGTTAAACCATGATCTCGCTAAATTTTCCAGTTGTGATTATTGCTTTGTTTAGCTGTCTTCTATTAAGACTGAATTTAGTAATTCAGTCTCAGATTTCAGTAAGTCTTTTTTTAAAAGATTTTATTTATTTATTAGAGAGAGAGAGGGAGGGGCAGAGGGAGAGGAAGAACCAGACTCCTTGCTGAGCAGGCAGCTGATGCAGGACTGGATCCTAGTACCCTGGCATCATGACCTAAGCTGAAGGAAGACACTTAACCAACTGAGCCACCCAGGCACTCTAGACTGTAAACTTCTTAAAGGTAAAAAAGTTTATTCTTCTAGTAGTTCCACAGACATTTCTAACATCCATAAGAAAGCATGTACTGATGTAAAATGCCAGCAAATCAAATTATTTAAAAAAGAAAAAAAGAAAGAAAAGATATATCTGGATAAAGAGAAAAACAGAAAATCTAATAATACATTGAATTATTAGAGCAAAGAGTGGAGGAAGAGAAAATAAATATGAAATAGAGATTTCCACTAAAAGAAAAAAATTGAATAAGGCAGGAGATTTAGAAAATTATTATGACAGACTTGAGAAAAAAATAAAATAGGAATTTTTAGAAAATAGCAATGAATGAAAAGGTAAATTGTTCCTACCTCTATAATATTAGCTGTTTGTTGTTGTTGTTGCTAATTTACCTATTTAATCTAATAAACAAAGAAAGGTTTCATTTAGGGATAAGGTTTCTCTCTCTATATATATATTTTTTCCATTTAGGGATAAGGTATATATATATATACATAGATATATATGTATATATATATTTTTTAATTTTAATTGTTGGAAAATGTGTCACAGAATGTGTTTAAACTTTAAGATACAGATGCAACATGTAATGAACTGCATTGTTTGAACGTCTAATTTGTAAATGCTGTTAGAGGAAACTTGGTGGAAATGTTCTTATGTGCTTGTGTTTCTGGAACTAAGTATATTTATTAATAAGGAATAGTTTAAAATTATGAAATGACCAGGAGTGGACAATTTTCCTAATCCTATCAGCTCTTTGCAGCTCTTTTATTAGCCCCCTTCAGGAATATCAGCTTTTTTATCTAATTAAATTTTATATTAATGTGCTTTTGACTTTTGGCCTTTCTCTTCCTTCTGTTCTTTTTTTCCCCTAAATTACATGTTTCTGTTTAACAGCTACTATCAATTCTTTGATATGAATTCTCAACATCAATTTACTAACTCCAGAGATGAAGGAGCATCAATATTTAGAAGCGAAGAATACAAAGCCTTGGGCATCTGGATGGCTCAGTCACTTAAGCATCTGCCTTCGACTCAGGTGGTGATCCCAGGGTCGTGGGATGGAACCCCAGGTTGAACTTTCTACTCAGCTGGGAGCCTACTTCTCCCTCTCCTTCTGCCTGCAGCTCCCTTTGCTTGCGTTCTCCCTCTCTTTGTCAAGTAAATAAAATAAAATAAAATAAAATAATGTAAATAATACATTTATTTATTTATTAAAATGCAATTATTACACAATACATAATGTATTGCATAATTATAATAATGATTAAATAATTTATTAAATATTTATATTAAATATATCAATTTAATTAAATAAATATTTTTAGAATTTAAAATATTTCAAATTTAGATTATTAAATATTAAATCATTAATTTAATAAATAAATATCTAAACATAATTAAATAAAATAATTTAATTATTAAAATGAATAAAATAATGTTGTCATTATCTCAGCATGTATTTTTAAATAGTCTAAAAAAAATCTAATAAAGTCTAAATACATTGAGTTCAGATATTTATACAAGTTAACCCAGACACTCAACCCATAGTTTCAAAACTTTTGTTTTTATCTACTACTCAAAATACGATTTTAATGTATTTATTTGTAACTTTGACATAGCAAGGAAACTTGGAGGAAAAGGAGACATTTGCTTTTAATATTTGAAAATTATTTGGTGATTTAAAAAAAATAAAAACCTTAACACGTGAGCATTTCTTCTTAAATAACACTGTGAAGTTTCTGAGTCGCATTCTATTAAAAGTGCTGATAAAATGGCCTCAGTTACTCATTTAAATTATCAGCTGAATGGGTAACAAATGAAGTAGAGAGCTTTTTAATTATTTATGAATGTATTGCTTGTGGATGGAGTGCCACATAGAGTTACCTCTCCTTTTGGCTTTGTTTTGTGAGCAGCAGTGGAATCTATGAATGAGATTAAACATAAGGACATTCACAGAAATTCTTAATGAACTTCTGGGGAAGGGCAATAAGTGCAAGGAAAAACTGCAGCAAGACTAATTACAAATTTCAAGTGGTCATCGCTTAATTATAGAAGCTTTTAAGTTCAAGTAATATATCTTTTTCATGAGCCTATCATATTGTATTAATTACCACAAACTGCACTCTTGAACACTTATCTTTTCACATATTTCTTATTCTTAGTACTTAAAATTACCCTTATGATTGATAAGTAAATGGATTTTACAGACAATGCATTTATTTACATAAATAAATAATGCTGTTTATATATATAAAAACAATTGAATATGTGTATGTGTTCAATGAATTTTTTTTCAAATTAACATCTTAATTCTACCACATTAGTTACAAATAGATATAGACTTTATAGATTCATCAAATATTTTATTCTCAAATTTATATGTCCTTTGTGAAGTAAATGAAACTGTATATATTAAATATAATCCTATCACATGTAACAGTTACTAGTGCATCCCAGGACATACATAGGTCAGGTCCTCCTCAAGGCATCACGGATAACTGGATTTCACTTTCTATCCTAGGAGTCTTCTGTATATTTCTGTGGCTTTTATACTACAATCAGGAGGAAGAATTCTTTTGCTAAAAGCTTCCAAATGACTATGCGAGTAGATTATTTGTAGACTAGTGATATAATATTATTGTTTAATATGTGAAGCATGATAAAATAAAATGCTATTGCCATATTTAATTTGTTCAGTAAAGCATTCATTTAGTTATCAAGCATTCATTTTCTTTTTTTAAAGATTTTATTTATTTATTTGACAGACAGAGATCACAAGTAGACAGAGAGGCAGGCAGAGAGAAAGGAAGGGAAGCAGGGTCCCTGCTGAGCAGAGAGCCTGATGTGGGGCTCTATCCCAGGACTCTGGGATCATGACCTGAGCAGAAGGCAGAGGCTTTAACACACTGAGCCACCCAAGAGCCCCAAGCATTCATTTTCTTTATACAGAAGAGATAGAACAATATTATATAGTAGAAAATACAGTAAATAATCTAGAAACCTTGATCATTTTGTTTTGGCAATTTTAGAACATAAAATTAGCTAAAGCTCAAGTGCAAGTTATATTTGTATCATAGGAGGAAAAGTTAATTAAAAGTTTGTTTATTACCATAGTTTAACACTTCAACGAAATGATAACGAGTCCAAAATCAATGAATATATGAAGTATACAATAAAAACAATAATCTTGAGTGTATGTGACTCACTGTAGGTATTGATAGCCTAGAAATCAAAGGGAAAGTATCTATAGGGTTTGTTCAGTTCCATGCTCATCAGATTAATAGGCTTTCTCATATTGCTTCCTTCACCACATTAATTTGTCTAATGAAGTTTTCAAGAGTTAAAGACAGTGATAGGTTCATGGCTGGAGAGAAGGTACAGAATCTAAGATAGTTCAGCAGTGCTTATTATTTAAGAGAAAGACAGCATGGGAGGTGAGGGGTATATCATGCATCCTGTTTTCACTCCCTTTGTGGAGCACCTACCCTGGAGGTCATGTAATAATAACCAATGACCAAAAAACAATAAAAAAACCCAAACATCCATGTGGAAGTGCCATCCCTGCCTGGAGATGAGTAGACTGCTCAAACAGATCCTGGGCAGGCATCTCAGCCCAGGCCTGTGTTGGGGAAGCTGGTTCCTGGCTTTGGGCTCAATCTGGAAGCCAGCAAACTGACGGGAGAGTGCAGCCAGGGTTAACAGGACTGATGATCTTTTTGCAGCCAGGCCGCGGGTGGACACCCGATCAAGGAGCCAGGCTAGGAGGCTGCCCAGCGCCAGCGCTGGTCAAGCTTGCAGCCCCCGGGGCTTCCCCCGCGCCCCAGCCAGGGCGGGGCCTCAGGAGGGAGGGGGCGGGGGCGGGGCAGAGAAGGGGCTTTGCTAATTGCCAAAGCGAAAAGGGAGCTCGCGGAGGACTCAGGAGGGAGGGGGGCGGGGGCGGGTGGAGGGCGGCGGGGAGAAGGCGCTTTGCTAATTGCCGAAGCTGGAAGTGAGCTCACAGAGGATGTGGCTGAGAGTCTGGGAGGAGGTGGAGGGGCTGGCGGAGGAGGGGCGGGCAGCGCCGCGGTGCTGTGCTGCGGCTCAGTCGGGACTGCAGGACCCACCGGACTCGCTGCCCGTACGCTCCCATGTGAGGCTCCGCTGTCCCGCTCCTGCTGCCTGCTGCCCCTCCCCGCCCCAAGGCTTCTCCGGACCACCCTCTGCACAGGGGTAAAGTGACACCGCGCCGCGCCCTCACCTGGAGCAGAAAGCGCGGACCCGACCTGGGGGCGAAGAGGGGGGTTGTGGAGGCCCAGCCTCCCGCGAACCCCAGGGCACCGGGACCACCCCGGACGCTGCGCCAAACCCGGGTCCTCATGGGGTCGGGCTGGGGACAGCGCCTTGCGAGGTGCCCCCCGCCAGCAGGCACGCTAGCCCCCATCTTTCCGCAGCCCCATGCGCCCGTGCTGAGGACCCCCTTCCCTCCCCCGCCGTGGCCCCGCTGCTTTTGTTCTGGACTTGGGATCCCAGGTGGAAACTAGTCCCTCAGACCTCCCTGGCAGCAAGGAGGGCAGGGAGGGATTCTTGGTTTCCTGCCCTGGGTCCTCCTCTCTCCCCATTCACAAGCCTTCTGGCTTCCCTTTACTCTCCTCCTTGTCAGTTTTCTGAAATGGTTTTCTTCTGCATGTTGACCCAAAGAGCTATTTCATGAATGAATATACACGAAACTGAGTTGGAGCCCACCTGTAGAGGTCTTTCATTAGAATGGTCTCTGGTTCTAGCCTCAGTTCAGAATACTGCATGTACCTGAGGACCAAGTCCAGATGTTTCTTTCATCTCTGACTTGAATTTGAAATCCTCCTCAGACTTCAGCTTCCAGGATTTCTCCAGTCCTTGCTCTCCCACTGTCTTGCTGGGGATCCGCCATGAGTGTTGAACACAGGAATGAATGAATGATATATACCCCAGACTGCTGGGGCTTTGTCTTCTTTTGCTGAGGTTGGAAAGGCTTGGGAGAGACCCCCTGTATGCAGATAGAGAGCTGCATGCAATTGCTTAGATAAACGTGTTCCCCACTTAATTGCTTGGGCATTGAACATTTCGCCCTTAACCAGTGGCTTGAGCAGTTAGGAGGAGACAATCTGGAGGTGAATCAGAAGATGGCTGAATCCACATGGTGGTGGTCTGGGTTTGGGAGATTTTCCTGGAGATTCAAAGGAAAGATATAAATTCTTCCAGTGTGGAGTGGTAAACATTTTATCGATGGGAGATGGAAAATAAATGGTCTGGTTAAACTTTCCCGCCCCCTCAAAACCCATTATTTGAAAACACAAAAAGGGAAGTGAAGGGAGAAATCCTCCCACTCCCATTCCCACTCACCTCCATAGCCATCTCCTCTTCCAAGAACCTAACAGACAAGGTGCCAAGAAGTGTTAGGTACCAGCAGTGGTCTCAGATCTCATTCAAGAATCATGGTGAAAGGCTTTCAAATAGATTGTGGGGGAACAGGGATCCAATTAGGGGGGGACAAGTTTAAGGTTTGCCTGGTCCCCTAAAAATTAATGGCACTAGAGAAGATGAGCTTTGGGAACTATAGCTTAATGGATACAATGTGTTAAAAGCTTCAGTGAGTCATGGTGGGAAGAGGCCAAGAGGGTAGCAAACACAGTCTTAGATGATGTTATTAATAGCACTACAGGCTCTAGATTTCCTGTGGTGGTGTTCTTGGCAAGACCAGCCCGGCCAAAGTGGATACTCTCAACCTGGAACAGAGGGTCTTGGAGATGCCAGCACGTGAGGTATGATGAGAGGGTAAAATGATAGGAGGTGTCCTTTGGAAGGACTGACTCCTTGACTTTAAAAGGGAGAACCCAAATCTGTAGGTGAAATCTTTCTGGCTACAAAGAGGGCCAAGGCCTCCTAAGGTCAAGGTCTCCTCGTCACTTGCAAAGATGTCGAAGAACATATTCAGACATTTCAAAGATGTCCTCATATCATTGGTTCCCACTCTGGAATTCTATCAATAAGGTGAGAGTTCCTCTAGTTGAAAAAGAGATCTAAAAAGACTTCCCTTTCTCATGTAATTTCTGTAACCTCCAGGACACACCCACCTCCCCCTTCCAGCTCTGTAATGAAGCCACAGCTGGTGCCAATTTGTGGAACTCCTTAAAGGCTATTCTCCCTTATATACCCCGGGACCAAGTTCCCATGCTCCCTCACCCGATTTCCTGCACTCACCTCCCACCTGGTGTGTTCACACCTGCAAGTGCCTTTTACCAACCCCTTTGCCAAAAGGCAGCCAGAGTGACCTTTCAAAGACCTATCAGTTCCTGGCATTTGTCTCCATAGAAATCTGCACTGATCTTCTAACAAATTCTCAGTCCTCCAAAGGCACCCATAATCCTCCCATCAGTCTATTCATACCCCTCCAACTGACTGATGCCTGTTCTGCCCCATCTCTCTGCCCTTCAACCACACTGCCTCCTTCTTCCTGTGGAGACCTCTCATGGCACCTGCCTCCAAGCACAGGTGATTCCCATTGATGGGAAGACCCTCTTCTCTCCCCCATCTCCCCACTCCAGTTACTCCCACTTATTCGTGAGCTCACAAGCCCCATGGTACACACTCTCCATGCAGCCTGCTCTCTCTTTTCTAGCACTGGCCTCCGTTTCTAGCTGTGCTTGTGTCATGGATGTCCCTCCCCAGCCAGCCTCCAAGCTCTCCTTCCCTTTAGCTCCAACACCTGACACAGTGCCTGGCACGTAGTAAGCCCTGGCTAGCTTCTAAGAGCCTCACTGAGGGACTGAAAGCATTTTAAAAATGTCACCACGTAGGCTCGAAACTGTAGGCAGAAAAAGCTTTGCCTGGATTGACATTTTAGAGACGTATTCGTCAAGTTGGATGTGTTCACTGACTTTACCTTGTAAAATTTAAAAAAAAAAAAAAGGACCTCTGTATCGCTTCGCATCTAAGGAAGGCGCATGTATACTATTAGACCACGTTATGAGCTTAATGGAAGGAGACAAGATGTTTTCGCTAAGAAAATGTATAAGACTGTTGAGGTCAAGTGGGAGGAAACAGTCCGTTTGTTGGAGCATTGCTATCTTACTCTATCACAGCCACTCATAAAAATCTGACACGGGGTGAGTCAGAATTGTCTGTCGGAGAGGAGTTAGATCTGGCTCATGTTCCTAAAGACATGAAAGCCAGAAACGAAAAAGGAGGCTTTAAAAGCGTGGGTTGAGGAGGCGGTGTGGTTCACTGCGATGAGCTAAGTGCCCAGGGCCACCAGCAGACATGCTGGCCTGTGTCCGTCCTTTGTTCTGGGGTCCCTCTTGCACCATGTGGTGAGGCTGGTGGCTGGGAGCAGCTCAGGACAGGACCCGGTGGCATCTTATTTCTCCCACCCTCCTGTGGGCTCCAGTGGTCTCCAGTAGGTCCCAAGGGACAGCCTGCCTTCCTTGCAAAGCCCAGTAGCACTGGGAGCAGAAACTGGGGCCAAAGAGTGAGCACCCTGTTTGACAAGCTGGACCAGCCACCTCTTCTTCAGATGCAGGGGGAGCCCTGGCATGCTGACTCCTCCCTTCTCCCTTTCCCCTTTCCTCTTTCCTCCCTCTTTCCTTCCCCTCTCTCCTTCCCTGGTGGTGCCCTTTCCCAATGCCCACTTCATCCCTTTTCCTTTCTACATACCTGTCTTCTAGAGTTTCTTCTCTTTCCTCCCCATTACTTCCCTTCATCTGAATCTCCTCTTTGGTCCCTTTGTCCCTGCTCTCTGCTCCTCCTCCCCTTCCCTGGCCCCTGTTCAGCTCCATACTGAATGCAGGCAGAGCTGGACTAACATGCTCACTTGTTTGCTCAGCCAACCTCCAGAGAAGTCACTCTTCGGTGGCCACCTTCCTGACCCCCTGGTCGCTTCTCCACTTGTTCAGATATTGCTCTGAAGTCTGAGGAGGACAGAGCGGGGCTGCCACAGAAGCAGGCCAGAGGAGAAACCAAACCATGTGTCCACACTGTCCCCCAGCACTGCTGCTCTGAGAGCTTTCGGAGTCCTCAACAGGGTTAAGATTTAGGGGCTTCTTCAGAACCGGGAGTGAAAACAAGCCTAGGTCAAAAGAAAAGCGACGGCCCCCACACAAAAATAATAATCAGAAATGAAAACTATGTTAACTCTGAAGTCCCAAAGTCGAAGAATTGCCTTGAATCTGTCACTAGAAAGCACCCAAGGCCTCACTCTCTGGGTTCTGGGTGCCCTGGGAATGGCAGGAGGCTCTGACATGCACGTGGGGGTGCCGAACTATGAGGGCTAGCCTGCCCGCTGGCAGGGGGGGGGTACCTCCTGTGGCGCTGTCCTGGCACGACCCCCTGCGTAGGGGGTGTGGCGCGGCGTCCTGGGTGGTCCTGGTGCCCTGGGGTTGCCGGAAGCCTGGGCCCCGACCACTCCACCCCCCCCCCTCCGCTCCTGTCCTGCGTTTTCTGCTTCAGGTGAGGGCGCGTCGAGGTGTCACTTTACCTGTGAGCAGAGGGTCCTCCAGAGAAGCCATGGGGCAGGGAGGGGCAGCAGGCAGCAGGAATGAGAACGGGACACCGTGGCCTCTGGGGCTAAGCTGGAGCGTGGGAGCGCAGGGGCAGCGAGTATGGTGGGTCCTGCAGTCCCTAATGGGCTGCAGCACAGCACCCTGGAGCTGTGTGCCCCTCCTTCCCGCCTGGGCAATTAGCAAAGCCCCTTCCCCTTGGCCCCCCCCCGCCCCGCCCCCGCCCCCCTCCCTCCTGAGTCCTCTGAGAGCTCACTTCCAGCTTTGGAAATTAGCAAAGACCCTTCTCTGCGCAGGCCCTGCCCCCTCACTCCAGGGGCCTGAACCCTGGCTGGGGTGCAGAGCTATGCCCTAGCATGCTGCCCCATTGCCAGCGCCTGCGCTGGGCAGACTCATAGCCTGGCTTTCTGAGCGGGTGTCCACGGGCAGCCTGGCTGCGAAAAGATCATCAGTCCTAAAGGCCAGCTGCACTCTTGGGTCAGTTTGCTGGCTTCCAGATTGCGCCCAAAGCCAGGAACCAGCTTCCCCAGCACAGGCCTGGGCTGAGATGCCTGCCTGGGATCTGTCTGAGCAGTCTCCTCCACTCCAGGCAGGGATGGCACTTCAACCTGGATGTTTGGGTTTCTTGTTTGTTTTTTTGGTCATTGGTTATTACATGACCTCCAGGGTAGGTGTTCCACAAAGGGAGTGAAAACAGGACGCCTGATATATATGCATATGGCCATTCTAGAAAAATAGCTTGGGGTTCTCTCGGAAACGCGGCATTGGTCCTTGCACTATGGTTTAATAGAAAAGGGATTATGCACCAAGTTACTTAAATGAGCATAGGTTGAAATCGTTTACTGAGAGTAAATATTTTAAATAGTTATATTTTAACTAAATCTATCATCAATCATAAATCTATTACACGAAGGTTACAGGCAATTTAAAAGCAAGAGCACTCTCTTCAGGGTTTTAAATAATCCCTGTCTGTCTTGGCACATGAGAATGCAAAGATAGGAAATGGTTTGTAAAAGATCATATAATAGCTTTTACTAATTCTATTTATTTGACAGACAGAGATCACAAGTAGGCAGAGAGGCAGGCAGAGAGAAAGATGGGGAAGCAGGCTCCCCGCCAAGCAGAGAGCCTGATGAAGGGCTCGATCCCAGGACCCTGAGATCATGACCTGAGCCCAAGGCAGAGGCTTAACACACGGAGCCACCCAGGCGCCCCCAGATGAAATACATTTCTGACTTAGAAACTTCAGATAGAATTATTTTGTCCATGATGACAACTGAAGAAAATGTGTCATCCCTAAACCTAACCTTAAACCCTACCAACACTGAAACCTAAGCTGACCTTAAAGCCCAAACTAGAACCCTGAATCCCAAACCTGGAATGGAACCCAAAGCCTGTACCTGAGCCCTGGATCCAAGCCCTGAACCAAGAACCCAAACCCTAAACCAGACCTCCAAGTCATGAAACCTGAACCCAAATCTCAGCATGAAGTCAAACCCCAAATTTGACCTTGAACTTTATCCCATAAGCCCTGAGTCTTAAAGCCTAAATCATAAACTTAAAGCCCTAAACTATAACTCTGTTCCCTTGTCCTTCACTCTAAACCCTCACCCTAACACTAAACCCAAAGCCTGATCTAGAACTCTGACTAAAACCTGAACCTGAACCCAAATTCAAACCCTTCACCACACTTTGCTTATGCACTTGCCATTGATGGATATTTGCAGTTTGTACCTCTTGATTCTTGTGAACATTGTTTGGGTTGGGGGCTAGGGTTAGGGTCTTGGATTAGGGTAGGGTCCAGGCTTGAGACCAAGTTGAGGTCAGAGTGTGGGTCTGCATCAGGGCCATGTTCAGTGACACTGTTTGGGTCAAGGACTGTTGTAATTCCACATTGTTTCCAATTCATTGTTCCTTAGCTATTTGGGGGGAAGTTGGGGGGTATTGGGCTCCATGCAGCTTGAATTTCCGGAATGAAATGGCATCAGCTGGACCCGGGGAGGGAGCAGGACCTTCCACTGAAGGTTGAGCTCCCACAGTCCTGCACTGCCTTCCACCGCCTGCAGAGGGCGCCAGACCCCAGCACCCGCCCTGAGCCCATGCTGCACAGCCACAGCTGTGACCTGAGCCCTGCCTTTTCAGGACCCACTGTGGAGACTTCTGGAGAATGTGGGGCGCCTCCCACCCTGACAAGACAAGCTGAGGAGGGTGTGGCTCTGCATCCACACTGACCGGACCCGTTGTGGAGGACGCGCCCACACTGGCAGCAGTCCAACCTCCTAAGGACCAGACGCTGGAGGAGGTGAGGAGAAGTCCCTTAGTGGACTGTCAAGGGGTTCGTGGTCTCAGGACCCCACAGAGAAAGGGCGCCCTGTGTAGACACTGGGGCTTCCGTCGTTTTGTGTGAGGAGACGTGGCCTCCTGCTGTGCTGTGCGCGGGGCTGTGGGGTCCCCCCTTTCTGGGCTCCGGTGATCCTTGGTCCTTGTCTGTGTTTGTGTGCTCGCGGATTCGGTTCCTTGGGCTCCTCAGATGGTCTGCAGTCAGGGAGCGTCCCCCTGCTTTGGTGCTCGTGCTCTCCCCACCTCAGCCCTGCGGGGTCCTTCCCGTGTCCACACCCACTCCAGGCTTGCGCCTAGTCCGGAAATTCGGGAGCCAAAGTGAGGACTCTGTAGCCGGTTTTGGGGAGAGTAGGTATTTTCCCAGTGTGGGTTCTTCCCTTAGCACAGTGCCTCCCCATCTCCGTGTGTACCCCTCCCTGTCTGTCGTCATTGTTGCAGGGCTGTCACTTTCTTGGTTCAGGGGCCTCCTGGGTATCTTGCTATCTTGGATGCAGGTGTAAATGAGATCGTTCTCAGCAGTCTCTTTCTGATGGGTCCTTCGGAGCACCTAGGAGTGCCACTAATTTGTGCATATTGATTTTGTTCCTTGCAAGTTCTTGAATTTATTAGTTCGATTGGCCTTAAACTTAATCTGCCAGTTATTTGACCAGCAGCATGGGTTTAATTGGGAAGAGCAGAGAATGGCAGTCTGGGCTGAGCAAGCTAAGGTCCCATCACAGGCAAGTGCGAGAAACAAAGGAGAGGAACATTATTTCATGGAGGAGGAAGAAGTTGGGAAGGGTGCTTGAAGGAAAGTCCCTTGGAGAAAGGCAGGGTGATGGAGAATTCTCACCAGCTGAGCTGCAAAGCTCCTACAAAAAGTCAGGAGATGAACCTCCAGCTTCCCCTGTGGGGCCTAAAATTGGTGAGTCTCTCCTGTGGGGGATTGCAATGTGGGGTCTGTAATGGGCACTGAGCACCAGGCGCCCCCTTCCAGCCTCCCCTTCTGGCATCCCCAGTCCACTTTACTGGGGCTTCCCTTCCTGCTTTTGCACAGTTCTAACCAGCTTGTGGTGGAACGTTGTGGAAAAACTGAAATTCCAAATCCACTGCTTCTACTGCACCTGAGATACAGGGGCCCATGATTTAATCCTCCCACGAGTCTCTTGCTAGCCCCACCTGTCCGTTACTCATTTTGAGAGTTGATATTACCAAAGTACTGTAATTCTAAAAATTTCTGAATTAGCTGTATTATTTCTTTTTAGGTATGAAGTTAACTTCCAATTATATGAATTTAATATTTTGGTCATTGTTTTCTAATTTTATTGCCTTATTCTTGGAAAATATAGCCTGATATTTAACTCTAGGAATTTATTGGCATATACTTCTGGCCTAAATAATGGCCTGTTTGTGTAAATGTTCAACTTATGCTTATATACTTACTGAAGACTCTTGTTTTGGGGTTAGGATGGCTACATTTATTAATAGATCAGGACTATTAGATTCTCTAAATTTTGATGTCTCTTAATTTAATCTAATTAAATTATCAGTTAATGAAAGAAGTTAAATTTTTTATGTACTACTGCATCTAAACTTATCAAAGTCTTTTGCTATAATTAGACAAGTATGTCATCCTGTTTTTATACCAAGTCTTACATTAAAAAAATCATACTATCTGAAATATTATTTATTTTTATTATTATTTATTTTTTTTAAAAGATTGTATTTATTGGGGTACCTGAGTTAAGTGTCTACCTATAGCTCAGGTCATAATACCCGGGTCCTGGGATAGAGCCCCGCAGGGGGTTCCCTGCTCAGTGGCGTGCTTCTCCCTCTCCCTCTGTTATTCCCTCTGCTGTGTGCATGTTTTTCTTTTCTCACTCTTCTCAAATAAATAAGTAAAATTTAAGGATTATCTCTCTCAAATAAATAAGTCAAATTTTTTTTCTCAATGGGAGGGAGAAGCAGACTCTCCACTGAGCAGGGAGCCTGATGCAGGGCTCAATACCAGGACCCTGGGATCATCACCTGAGCTGAAGGCAGACACTTGAACCGACTAAGTCACCCAGGCACTCCAGCTGTTTATTTATTTATTTATTTTTATTATGCATATGTTTTATCTCTCTTTTCTACAAGTCTTTTTTTTGATCTTTTTACTTTTTTCATAAAACTGAATTATTTCAAGATGACTTGGTCATCCTCTTTTCCCCAACCTCAAAGATCATAGAGTATATTTTAACTGTTAAAATAATATTAGTATTTAAGTGCTGCCTACACAAATTAAGGCAAATTATCTGTGATCTGTATTCCTGAAAATATTTTTTTTATTATGCCTTCCTATGCCAATGACATTTTATAAGGATCTAAATGTTTCCATTTGTGATTTTTTTTCAAGATAATAAAGCTATTACTTCATTCTTTTTTATATCTGATGTTATTTAAAAAATTTCTGTCAGTCTGATTCTTGTTTCTTTATTAATGAATTATTTTTTTTCTCTCTAACACTTGTGATTTTTTTTGTGTGTCTTTGGTATGTATGCCCTAGTTTGGGATTCATAGAGTCAACTCTAGTTATGAATATTTTCTTTCTTTTCTTGTATGTAAGTTTTAATCCAGTGTCTTGACTATTTTATGCTTGAGAAATAGATGTACATTAATATTCAAATATTTCTTTCCTTTTTCTTCTTTCATTTAAAAAAAGTCATTTATTTTATTTTATTTAAAAATATTTATTTATTTATTTGGAGTAGAGAGAGAGGGTCATGAAGAGTGGCTGATTATATACTTTCAATTTGGGAGGAGGTTAGGGATAGCACAAGCCTCCAAGGTATTTTATAAACAAGGTTTCCAGGACCTTGAGGGGGCTAGCTATTGTTAGGGAAAGGTCATTTATTACTATTTAGTAAAAACTCAGGGAAGAGACTCTTCTGATGTGTATCAGTGGGTATATGCTTGGGAGATGATTGCCAATGTATATCTTGAGGGCAGGGGTGGGGAGTAGAGATAAAGAAGTTTCCAAAGTAATTTTTACATGTGAAAGTAGATTTTCAGTATCCTGGGGGGAGGACTAAGAATGCTTTTTGCCCTGAGTGGATGTGTCCACATGGAAGCAGCTGAGTCCCCAGAGGAGCTTCAAGGACTTGTCAACAGGCTATGAGTAGTAAGGAAATCTAATTTCTTCTCTAGCTTTTGTTCCACACACATCACCTACATCTTACACCTCTTTTATATTGATAATTTTAATGCTTTGCTGGTATCCAGATGACTATATCCTTAAGTGACTTCTTATCTCTATTGAATCCATTATGTATTCTATCCATTGTATTCTTAATTCAACTAGATTACATATATTTAATCTATTAGTACCACTAGGTTCTTATTCTTGTTTTTATTTCAAAATCTTTCCTTATTTCCTTACATTATTTATTGGGTATATTTTAAATCCCTGAAATACTCACTTATTATATATAAGCTGTCAACCGTATTCTTATTTTGAGGTAGCTATATCTTTTTGGGTTTTAGGACATCATACCAACAATGCCAAATAATTTTCAGACAACAGCAGGATCTCCAAGAATTCAACTAAATTCTGACACTATCTACCTGAACATAGTGTAAGATTTCATCAGTTAATGGATCAGTCCTCCAAGACTATCTCCAACCCCACCTCAGATGCCAGTCTCACTGTAGGCCCCAGGTTATTACCTGTGCTTGTGACTGAGCAACTACAGGTTGGAGGTCCCAGTGGCCTACTTCTTACGTTCTTTTAATTTGCTACAGGGACTCACAAAACTCAGAAAAATACTTACTTTATGTTTGCCAGCTTATTAAAAGATATAATAGAAGATTTAAATCAATAGATAGATAAAGAAGTGCACAGGGCAAGGTATGGAGAATGGGCACAGAGCTTCTATTACCTTCTGTAAGACTGCCACTCTTCCTGCCTTTTCATACATTTCACAAACTAAAAGCTTTCTGAACCCAGTCCTTTCAGCTTTTCTGTGGAGGCTTCATGACATAGTCATGACTGACTAAATCATTGTCATTTACTGATCTAATCTCCAGATCCTCTTCCCTCCCCAGATAATCCTGTATTGGGAGGAAGGGGAGGCAAAAAGTTGTGAAGGCTTTCACCAAGTGGTTGGTCCTTCAGGCAAACAGCCCTTGCCTTGAATGAGGTCTGAAGGTCACTTCATTAACAGAACAAAACACACCTCTCTCAACCTTATCACAGGAAATCCCAAGAGTTTTAGGAGCTGTGAGTCAGTAGCCATGGTTGAAAACCAAATATTCAGATGACCAAAATATATTTCTTGTAAACCACTATATTACACTACATGCTTAAGTATTTAATTATGTGATCTTTTAAACTAATATTTTTCTAAGAGTATAAACTGTTCTGGCAGTAATCTGGATTGGGGAGTGATGTATTGCCAAATTTCTGTCGTTTTAGTCCAGGAAGTCAAAGAGAAAGAACAGGAGAGCCCCTTAGGGCAGGAAGTTCAAAGTAACAATGTTAACTACTACTACCTTTTCTTGATTTTTTTTTTTAAACAAGCAAATCTTCTCTTCAGAGTTGCAGTTTAAAGCCAAGAACATGCAGAATTGGGAGAAAAAATAGTTAAATTTGGAGACTTGCAGAGGTAGAATCAGAGTAGTGAAAGCCATTACAGCAACTGAACTAACTGAGGTCAGTCTTTGGTGAATCACAGAAACAGGTGGAGTTGTCAAAGAAAGGAATCTTTGTTTACAACATACAAGGAGATCACAGGGAATAAGTTCCAAAGCCTTGACTGTTTGAACAGGAGAGAGATTTTTATTTAGTATTTAAGATGAATACTCAGAAGGGAGAGTTTTATTATTCCGTGTATGGTTGGTCATAAGGTTGTGGATGCATGCACATCCACATATGTATTTGTGCAATATGTATTGCATGTTCACCTGAATGAAGCTTGTATTCCACCGAGGGCAGAAACTTCAACGGTAGAATAAAGCAGAGGTAACTGTTGGACAAGGGAAAGGGACTCTGCAGGCTTCAAGAGCAGATAGAAACTAGATGGGGTCTTGGGCTCATTTTCTGGGACAAGGAATGCAAGGCCTTGATTGCTTTTGAAATAGCACTAGGAGTTTTACCACTGATTTATTGTCTCAATAGCTTAGGCTATTTCCTGGTCTGGTGGTGACTGTTAGTTTTCCCATTGCCTTGTTCCCTCAAAATCCTTAAGGAGTGAGGTTTTTGCATTTCTTTCTAAGAACCTCCCAGGAAGTTTTGGAAGAAGTGTGCTTGGGCAAGTACACAGGTGGGGTATAGATCATTGAAAATAGCTGGGGACAAAAAATGATTTTCTTATGTCAGGAAAACTATATGTCATCTTAATTTTCTGGGAACCTCTAATTCTTTCTGCTGATGTTACCAGCAGGCTTCTGAGATATTACTGATTGTTCTCTTGTACCTAAGGAAAAAGAAATGTAGAAAGCAAAAGACAAAACTTTAAAATCTATCCTCCAACTCATCAATTCACTGCAGCCACCTCTCTGTCTTTCCCTTTCTCTTTTTCTTTCTCTTTCTCTCTCACTTTCTCTCTCACATACGCACAACACACGCAAATCATCTTAAAACAATTTTTAATTTTCCCTATTCCATTTTAATATACTTGAGGCATGATCATTTTCTTAGTAAATACAAGAAAAAAAAATCTAGGATTCCATCATTCTGTGTGATTAAAGTATTGAGGAATTTACTTCCAATAGCACTTATAAAAACACATTTTATTTATGTAATATTATATAATCAGGTGCCTGCATTTTTCTTATTCTCTAACTAGTGTTATTTGGCAATTAATATTTTGTCAATCAATATTCCCCTATATCTGAATGTGTGGGCAGTGAGAGATGAGTTAGAGGCAAGGATGGTGAACACTCCCAACAACTGCAGACTACATATAGCTTAAGCCATGATTTTCTTTGCAAAGGTCAACATTGATAATGTTCTAGTCATACCTCCGTGTACCAGGAAAGAAGTAGCATATTTCTTGAAAGACACAGCTATCAAAGCTCCATTGAGAAACTGTAAAGATGGACAAGCGATTTCCAAATTACATATCTGATAATGGACATCTACTCTGATTATTTAAATATGAACAAAAATAAAAAAACCTTACTAATAACCAAACAGAGTATCCAATTTTACATGTGAAGGAAATAATGGAAGAGACATGTCACCAAAAGTATATGGATGGCTTATAGGCACATGACAAATTTCTCAACATTTAGACATTAAAGAAATACAAATTAAAATCATAATGAGACATGCTTACATATCTATTAGAATGGCTAAAATTATAAAGGCTAATTGTACTTGGTCTGAGCTAGATTGAGAAGCAACAAAAAATCTAAACTGTTGTTGGCATATATCATGATACAACCACTTTGGAAAATAGTTTGAAAATTTTTTTAAATGCAAAATATGTTGCAGTTACAAAAATAGCCATTTTACTTCTAGGCATTTAACCAAGAGAAACAAGCCCTATGTTCATACAGGGACTTGTATATGAATTTCATATCAGCTTTATTTTTAAGAATTGAAAACAGTGGAAATGTTCATCAATGTCCATCCATAGAGCAAAGAAAAATTATGATCTATTCATTAAAGAGATTACTATTCAACATCAAAATGAACTATTTACAATTGGAGATTCTCAAAGTAATGATGCTGAGAAAAGAAAAGCCAGGCAATGAATAGTATATACAGTGTGATTCCATGACTATAAAAAATCTAGAAAATACAAATTTATATATAGTCACAGTCATCAAATATATTGGTGTGATTTTAGTGCCTTCTTCTGTGATCCTATAGCTTCCTACACTTGTATCTCTGAGCATTTGTTACACCATGTGAAAATATGAACTCTTTCTCTTCATTCTGTCTTACTAGAATAAGAGTCCTTGAAATTTTATGGACAATTGAACTCTCAGTTATTAGCAGAAATTCTATCACACAGTAAGTTTCCAAATATAAAAGCCAGAGTTTTACAATGACTTCTAAGCTTTTACATGATCTAGCCACTCATTTAACCTCTGTGACCTCTTTCCCTGCTACTCTTCAGTCACTCACAGTGGCCTCCTTGCTATTCCTCAGATATGCCAGGCATGATCCAACCTTATGGCCTTCAAGATAGCCAATTCCTTTGTCTGGAGTGACCTTATTGCTGATAGTTCTGCGCAAATTCATCACCTTTCCATACCTTTGTTCAATTGTCAGCTTCATTGTAACTACCCTGATCTTCCTATTAAAAATTTTAACTCCCCATCCCCTGCCTAGCAACCTTGATTTTTCTCACCCTGATCGAGTTTTTCTTTTTCCCCATTGTACTCATCCTTTTTGAATGCACTATGCAATTTTTATTAAGGTTTATAGCTTTGAATTGTCTCACCCATTAAAATAAAAGTTCTACAAAGCCAAGTATTTCATTTACCAGTGTAGTCTGAAGTAATATCTCCCATATAATAGTTCAGTAGACAACTCGTAAATTTCAAAATAAATTAATGTTGAGAATATACTGAATTTCACAAGTCATTTCAATATTTATTTCCAAAAAATAAACTATGTAAAACATACCTTAAATTTACTTTTGAAATATTTTATAGCATATAATGGACAATATACATAAGCCTTAAAGAAACAATCCTATAAATAACCATTTCATACCTACTTAAAAACTACATAATACCACACTCCTAGATCCTCTCTGAACGCTCTAAAATAACCCTAAAGGAAATACATTTTTAAAAATAACAGATTTTTTGTCAAATAATTTAATAAAATAAAAGTTTCATTCATCTATGTAGATCATAATAAATGTTTTTAATAAGCATGAAATTATAACTCTGAAGTGTGCTAAAATGAAACCACCTGCTAAGGGTGAGAGAATAAAAATAAACATCATGTTTCCAAATAAGAGGAATTTATTACCTTTGAATCAAAGCATGTGGATTTGTTCAAACTGGCAATAAAGGAATATGGAGACACAAACCATAGAAAGTCATATTTTAGATTTCTAAAAGACTTCGAAGTGAAAAGTATACATTCACTTCTCACTTATTGCTCCTACATATTCATGAATTTGAGAGAAAATATAGGCCCTGTGTGTCTTAGCAACTAATGGGATATTTTTTGATATTTACATGCTTACACATAGTATGTGTTATAGTCTTCTCTTTTACATGCTGTAAAAAGGTTAACCCCTTTTCTGCAGAGATCTGAAAATGTGAAACAGTGCCTGAGTAGCTGAATTCATCTAATTCAAATTTCTTGCAGGTCTAAGACCTATTGATTTTCACTTGACTGCCTCCTTTTTCATCTGTCAATTGGTTACAAATTCTGGTACTGAAGAGAATACATTGGGGCTGGTGGCTCAGTGTGTTAAAGCCTCTGCCTTCAGTTCAGGTCATGATCTCAGGATCCTGGGATCGAGCTCCACATCGGGACATAATGTAACGACAGATAGTTTATATGGGAGCCCTTTGGGTACTCTGGTGGATGAATGTTTTTAAATTAGTTTTTCATGGACATGGGGAGTTAGAGACGAGAAGGGAGGTGGGGGAAATTGGAAGGGGAGCTGAATCATGAGAGACTATGGACTCTGAAAAACAATCTGAGGGTTTTGAAGGGGCGGGGGATTTGGAGGTTGGGGTACCAGGTGTTGGGTATCATAGAGGGCACTGCTTGCATGGAGCACTGGGTGTGGTGCAAAAAGAATGAATACTGTTATGCTGAAAATAAATAAAAAATTAATTTAAAAAATATTAGTTTTTCGTAAACTACAAAAAAAAAAAAAAAAGAAAAGCGCTCCCATTTATAGCGTACACTTTATGGTTCACAAAGCACGTGCCAACAATAAAAATAATAATGGGTTACCGTTACACTTCATAGAAAAGGAGGTACAGGGAAATTGAATGAAAGGGAATAACAAAGTAGGTTCATAAGTCAATCTTCCTTGTAAAAAAATTAACGTGAAAGTGCGTTTCTGCCACCTCTCTCCTGTGTGACATTTTATCGATGGGAGATGGAAAATAAATGGTCTGGTTAACCTTTCCCTCCCCCTCAAAACCCATTATTTGAAAACACAAAAAGGGAAGTGAAGGGAGAAATCCTCCCACTCCCATCCCCACTCACCTCCATAGCCACCTCCTCTTCCAAGAACCTAGCAGACAAGGTGCCAAGAAGTGTTAGGTACCAGCAGTGGTCTCAGATCTCATTCAAGAATCATGGTGAAAGGCATTCAAAGAGATTGTGGGGGCACAGGGATCCAATTAAGGGGGACAAGTTTAAGGTTTGCCTGGTCCCCTAAAAACTAATGGCACTAGAGAAGATGAGCTTTGGGAACTATAGCATAATGGATACAATGTGTAAAAAGCTTCAGTGAGTCATGGTGGGAAGAGGCCAAGAGGGTAGCAAACACAGTCTTAGATGATGTTATTAATAGCACTATAGGCTCTAGATTTCCTGTTGTGGTGTTCTTTGCAAGACCAGCCCGGCCAAAGTGGATACTCTCAACCTGGAACAGAGGGTCTTGGAGATGCCAGCACGTGAGGTATGATGAGAGGGTAAAATGATAGGAGGTGTCCTTTGGAAGGACTGACTCCTTGACTTTAAAAGGGAGAACCCAAATCTGTAGGTGAAATCTTCCTGGCTACAAAGAGGGCCAAGGCCTCCTAAGGTCAAGGTCTCCTCGTCACTTGCAAAGATGTCGAAGAACATATTCAGACATTTCAAAGATGTCCTCATATCATTGGTTCCCACTCTGGAATTCTATCAATAAGGTGAGAGTTCCTCTAGTTGAAAAAGAGATCTAAAAAGACTTCCCTTTCTCATGTAATTTCTGTAACCTCCAGGACACACCCACCTCCCCCTTCCAGCTCTGTAATGAAGCCACAGCTGGTGCCAATTTGTGGAACTCCTTAAAGGCTATTCTCCCTTATATACCCCGGGACCAAGTTCCCATGCTCCCTCACCTGATTTCCTGCACTCACCTCCCACCTGGTGTGTTCACACCTGCAAGTGCCTTTTACCAACCCCTTTGCCAAAAGGCAGCCAGAGTGACCTTTCAAAGACCTATCAGTTCCTGGCATTTGTCTCCATAGAAATCTGCACTGATCTTCTAACAAATTCTCAGTCCTCCAAAGGCACCCATAATCCTCCCATCAGTCTATTCATACCCCTCCAACTGACTGATGCCTGTTCTGCCCCATCTCTCTGCCCTTCAACCACACTGCCTCCTTCTTCCTGTGGAGACCTCTCATGCCACCTGCCTCCAAGCACAGGTGATTCCCATTGATGGGAAGACCCTCTTCTCTCCCCCATCTCCCCACTCCAGTTACTCCCACTTATTCGTGAGCTCACAAGCCCCATGGTACACACTCTCCATGCAGCCTGCTCTCTCTTTTCTAGCACTGGCCTCCGTTTCTAGCTGTGCTTGTGTCATGGATGTCCCTCCCCAGCCAGCCTCCAAGCTCTCCTTCCCTTTAGCTCCAACACCTGACACAGTGCCTGGCACGTAGTAAGCCCTGGCTAGCTTCTAAGAGCCTCACTGAGGGACTGAAAGCATTTTAAAAATGTCACCACGTAGGCTCGAAACTGTAGGCAGAAAAAGCTTTGCCTGGATTGACATTTTAGAGACGTATTCGTCAAGTTGGATATGTTCACTGACTTTACCTTGTAAAATTAAAAAAAGAAAAAGGACCTCTGTATCGCTTCGCATCTAAGGAAGGCGCATGTATATTATTAGATCACGTTATGAGCTTAATGGAAGGAGACAAGATGTTTTCGCTAAGAAAATGTATAAGACTGTTGAGGTCAAGTGGGAGGAAACAGTCCGTTTGTTGGAGCATTGCTATCTTACTCTATCACAGCCACTCATAAAAATCTGACACGGGGTGAGTCAGAATTGTCTGTCGGAGATGAGTTAGATCTGGCTCATGTTCCTACAGACATGAAAGCCAGAAGCGAAGAAGGAGGCTTTGAAAGCGTGGGTTGAGGAGGCCGTGTGGTTCACTGCGATGAGCTAAGTGCCCAGGGCCACCAGCAGACATGCTGGCCTGTGTCCGTCCTTTGTTCTGGGGTCCCTCTTGCACCATGTGGTGAGGCTGGTGGCTGGGAGCAGCTCAGGACAGGACCTGGTGGCATCTTACCTCTCCCACCCTCCTGTGGGCTCCAGTAGCCTCCAGTAGGTCCCAAGGGACAGCCTGCCTTCCTTGCAAAGCCCAGTAGCACTGGGAGCAGAAACTGGGGCCAAAGAGTGAGCACCCTGTTTGACAAGCTGGACCAGCCACCTCTTCTTCAGATGCAGGGGGAGCCCTGGCATGCTGACTCCTCCCTTCTCCCTTTCCCCTTTCCTCTTTCCTCCCTCTTTTCTTCCCCTCTCTCCTTCCCTGGTGGTGCCCTTTCCCAATGCCCACTTCATCCCTTTTCCTTTCTACATACCTGTCTTCTAAAGTTTCTTCTCTTTCCTCCCCATTACTTCCCTTCATCTGAATCTCCTCTTTGGTCCCTTTGTCCCTGCTCTCTGCTCCTCCTCCCCTTCCCTGGCCCCTGTTCAGCTCCATACTGAATGCAGGCAGAGCTGGACTAACATGCTCACTTGCTAGCTCAGCCACCCTCCAGAGAAGTCACTCTTCGGTGGCCACCTTCCTGACCCCCTGGTCGCTTCTCCACTTGTTCAGATATTGCTCTGAAGTCTGAGGAGGACAGAGCGGGGCTGCCACAGAAGCAGGCCAGAGGAGAAACCAAACCATGTGTCCACACTGTCCCCCAGCACTGCTGCTCTGAGAGCTTTCTGAGTCCTCAACAGGGTTAGGATTTAGGGGCTTCTTCAGAACCGGGAGTGAAAACAAGCATAGGTCAAAAGAAAAGCGACGGCCCCCACACAAAAATAATAATCACAAATGAAAACTATGTTAACTCTGAGTCCCAAAGTCGAAAAATTGCCTTGAATCTGTCACTAGAGAACACCCAAGGCCTCACTCTCTGGGTTCTGGGTGCCCTGGGAATGGCAGGAGGCTCTGAAAAGCGCGTGGGGGTGCAGAACTATGGGGGCTAGCCTGCCCGCTGGCATGGGGGGGGTACCTCCTGTGGCGCTGTCCCCGGCCTGACCCCCTGCGGACAGGGTGTGGCGCAGCGTCTGGGGTGGTCCTGGTGCCCTGGGGTTGGCGGGAGGCTGCGCCCAGCTCCTGGACTGCGTTTTCTGCTTCAGGTGAGGGCGTGTCGTGGTGTCACTTTACCTGTGAGCAGAGGGTCCTCCAGAGAAGCCATGGGTCGGGGAGGGGCAGCAGGCGGCGGGAACGGGAACAGGACACCGCAGCCTCAGGGGCTAGGCTGGAGCATGGGAGTGCAGGGGCAGCGAGTATGGTGGGTCCTGCAGTCCCAAATGGGCTGCAGCACAGCACACTGGCGCTGCGCGCCCCTCCTTCCCGCCTGGGCAATTAGCAAAGCCCCTCTTCCGTCCGCCCCCGCCCCCCTCCCTCCTGAGTCCTCTGAGAGCTCACTTCCAGCTTTGGAAATAAGCAAAGACCCTTCTCTGCGCTGGCCCCGCCCCCTCACTTCTGAGGCCAGAGCCCATGCTGGGGTGCGGGGCTAAGCTCCCAGTGGAGCATCTCAACAGGAAAAGGTCCACCCAAGGGAAGCTCAAAGTGATACGTGCCAGGCACTGTGTCAGGTGTTGGAGCTAAAGGGAAGGAGAGCTTGGAGGCTGGCTGGGGAGGGACATCCATGACACAAGCACAGCTAGAAACGGAGGCCAATGCTAGAAAAGAGAGAGCATGCTGCATGGAGAGTGTGTACCATGGGGCTTGTGAGCTCACGAATAAGTGGGAGTAACTGGAGTGGGGAGATGGGGGAGAGAAGAGGGTCTTCCCATCAATGGGAATCACCTGTGCTTGGAGGCAGGTGGCATGAGAGGTCTCCACAGGAAGAAGGAGGCAGTGTGGTTGAAGGGCAGAGAGATGGGGCAGAACAGCCATCTCCATTCCTGTGTGTTCATAGGCTTCCAACGTTTAGATACACCCTTGTTCGTGGTGTATATGTTGGCAATTCTTCCAGGTTTCTGTTGTTTTGATGCTCCATCAAGACAAAACAACCTCCGCTTATCTTTTGTCTCTCGAAGGCATAAAATGACTCTCGCTGACTTATGCACAAACACTTTGGCTCTCTTCTCCTTGGGAATAGCATAACCTATGTCTTCCCTGTTTCTTCACTTGCAAGCTATGAGTATCTTTATAGTCGAAGGAAATCTCCTATGGTCAACAGAAGGACGAGCTAGTTTAATATTTGCTGTTTTCTTTTTTTTTTTTTTTTTTTTTTAAAGATTTTATTTATTTATTTTACAGAGAGAGAAATCACAAGTAGCCGGAGAGTCAGGCAGAGAGAGAGAGAGAAGCAGGCTCCCGCTGAGCAAAGAGCCCGATGCGGGGCTCGATCCCAGGACACCGAGATCATGACCTGAGCCGAAGGCAGCGGCTTAATCCACTGAGCCACCCAGGCGCCCCAATATTTGCTGTTTTCTTATGGATGTTTTCTACCTTTTTTTTTTTTTTAATTTGGAATTTCAACCACTCTTACAAACTGTTTGTATTGACGGGAGACTTTAGTCCTGATACTGAATGTATTATTGATAGGTAATAGTTCACTTTCTCATTTCGGTTGGCTTCTGACTTGGATTCTATTTGCCTTTCACCTATATGGTATTTTTTTGGGGTTGCTTCATTGGTACGATTCCTCGCTTCCTTCCCATATTTTGCATGTCTTATCTTTGTGTGTTTGCATGTGCATGTGTTAATGCTGTGTGGTGTGTGTGTGTTTCACATCACAATTATTATTAAAATACGAGAGAATGGAATTCGGTCTCTTGTGGGTAGCAATTCAATTTGACATGCCTTGAAATCTCACATTCCATCAGTTTCAGGAAATCTCCTGCAAGGAATGTCATCTCTTGTCCTCTTCAAGTAACACGTGTTCTCACAAAACTGCTTTCCAAAGAACAGCACCATTTGAATTTCTCATTAGAGTCATACTGTTTGTACCAATACCCTTTCTTTTTCGTATGATTCTTGAGTGTCATGAGTTAGTGAAATCGTCTGTCTGATGTCGTTCTGAGAATGATAGATGTGACAAAGCCCAATGCTCTCCGCAAGACTGCCATAAGAGGCAAGTGGAAGAATTCCTTCTTGCTTATGTCTCAGTACGAATTGCGGTGACATGGAGGAGAGTGAGATGGTAATAGTGTCTAATAACCTCATGCTTGTCTTCAGCTATGAAGGCAACAGGAAGATGAACACAACAACTGCATTGGGGTGGAAATTGACCTGAAGCCTACAAGATAAACTCCACAGCGAAAGAAAACGGAAGTTGCAGAGATGATGGGAGAAGGTTGGAGACATGGCTCAGGGGATATTTGGTTGGTTAGTGGATCAGAGGGCTGGATCCCATGAAGAGTACCAAGGCACAGGAGAGCAGGGCACACTGGGAACCCACAAGGAACCTGTTTCCCAGTGCCGTTGACTGTGAGACGCAGAGGGTCTGAAGGGCACGAGTACTTTACAACACAAGTGTTGAAGGCTGAAGTTTTCCTATCATCAGGCTTGGCACACATCAACTTGAAGGAACACCATCTTTTTCCTGCATATGACACCAACAAGCGACCAGGAGCAGACAGCCTGGAGACAATGATCAGAGAGAGACAATACTAAGTGACGCACTGGGAAGATGGTGAGTAGTGGGAGTGATTCCGTGAAAGGCAGTGTTCGTGGAGATGTCTCAATGTGGACATAATAAATTTTGGGCTCTCGCAACAGCAGCATCAAGACAAAGCTACTGGCCAAGACAGGTATGTGAGGACATAGGCTGCCTAGCCAGCCAACTCGAAATCCCGACAGTGGAATACTTGGAAAACTGCCTTCCTCAGTCCAAGATGCTTAGTCCAAGGACAACGACTCTCCCATAGGGGACGAGAAGAAAGCTTTGACCACATGTTCTCTTCTGAACACAGCATTCTGCAGGCCTGCGTTCTGCTGAGTTGCTCGAATTTCTCCTTTCACAGGCACACCAGAGCCCACCAAGGTAAACCTCTGCATATTCAACCCGGACCCTAAAAACAACAAACGGCCGGAAAGGAGAGCTACAGCAAATGACTGGCCTCCAGGACAGGGTCAGCCACAACACAAACAGCAGTGGCATGCATGCCACATACACACTCACAAACACACACACACGCACGCACTCAACAAACCTTAAGGGCCAGCCCTGGGTACTCCGGATCTCTTCCTCCTAAATAAATTACCCTCAGGTTAGAAAGCAGAATGAGTTTAACGAATACAGAGAGGTGACAGAGACTTAGATCCAATGCAAAGATGAAAAAATCAATTGATGCCCAGGTAAAGGAAGAAGGAATGATTATGGCTAGGCAATCAGAGTGAACCCTCTACATAGAAAACGCCCGATGCGGGATTGAAAGCAGGGGCCTGGATACTCGCTGTACGTCAGAAAACATAGGAGATATCAGAGAGTCTCGAACCACAGAGATAAAACTGATAAAGATAAAAGCACCTAAAGAACTCCTGAAGAGAAGATTGGCAGGAGACTGTACACTGCAGCTCCATGCAGGATCCCATGATCTTACCTCCAGAGGCTTTTCCAAAAATTCCAATGCTGTTCCAGTTCTCATCATTTGAATTCGGGTGGCCCTCCAAAGATAGGGTCCTTATTCAAAAGAGCGAGACTGATACAAAGTGAAGGTCAAGCAAACGTTAATTTTGCACAAAGCATCGAGAATCATATTGACCGGTCAGGGCCTTCTCTTGCAAAGAGGCAACCCCTCCCAGCCTCAGAGACTAACATTTATAGCGGTAGTTTAGCCAGGCTATACAGACGTGGCCAATGAGATAACAATACAGAAAAAACTGCACAGTCGTGCTAAGTCTGCTACACCACAAAAACAAAAATGCTAGGTAACACATGGGTGGACAATTGGATCTCAATTTACCCTAGTAGATATATGCGTGCCCCTCTAATGGGATGTCTTCACCTGGCCTGATTCACCCTTGTATCTAGGCTTTGAGAGTAAGCTCCTCTGGGAGGAGTAGGGTCAATTTTGTTTACAGCATGGGTTCAATATAAGTTTACTGCAGAAACACAAAATGACTCCCTCTGGCCTAGCGGACCTTATAATGAGTAACTGTAGCATCCCTAGAAATAGAGCCAAAATGACTTCCAAATCTTCAAAACTGACGATTTACCAAAAGCAGATTCTACATCCTAGAACCTTAGGTCCAGAATGGACTCATGTACTTGGAGTCCACAGGAGCAAGCATGGAGCATGTTGGAAAAGACCCATAGCCCAAGTGAAGCCATCTGAAAGACTTCCATGCCCGTTTCAGGAAGACAACTTGTATCTTCAAAAGGACGCATTGAAGAGGATTCAAATGTCAAAGAACCTGGAGCATTCCCACAGGGTCGTGCAGATACCCTCTGGAGGAGTACATGTAGATGTGACAGCACAAGCCTGCCTTCACCCTCTCATGAACATCCCCCAAATAGTTTCATGGGATAAGCAAACAATGCCTCTTGTGGAAGATGGGCGTGTTCTAATGGAGGCAGCAGAAGATGAACAGTGGGACAACAAAGGGCCATTAGAGAGCCACAGACAGCGTATGCTACAGGTTGGTGAGGATATTCAGGAAGACAAGGAACTGGAGAATGAACATTGGAGCTCTGAGCGAAGGTCTAGCATTTGAGATAATGGGAGGTTCTCTGAACCTGGCTGCCTTCCATAGAGATCTAGGTCCAAATTAAAGAAAACATCCCCTGGCCACAGTCAATCCTTGTACCCCGGTTGTGTTTTTGTCTTTTTGTCAAACAATGCACATGCACATATTTGACAGAGAGACAGAGAGATCACAATCAGGGTGTAGAGCTGGAGAGGGAAAAGCTGACTTACCCCTGAGCAGGGAACCTGAGACCAGAGTCGATGCCAAGACCCTGGGATCATGAGTTGAGCTGAAGGCCGCCTCTGAACTGATAGACACAATCCATGACACAACCTTTGACTTCTGAATATGTCCTAGTTCTAGACGTGAACCACTGCTCTGTCATTGTTCACAAATGAAGGGGAAATGGATTTTGGCTTGGGCTGGTGTTGCTTGAGCAACCTGGCCTGCTTTGAGAGCTGGTATAGTTTGTCCTCTTGAGGTAAGTGACTTGGCTATGTACAAACTACACTCCCACGCATATTTAGGTAAAGAGAATTCCTCCATTGAATGAAACTATGTCTTGTGGTTCCATGCTTCTGTGGATGGTGATGTGAGTCCTCCTTGCCTCTGAATCTGGATCTCTGTTTCTGCTCCCAGATGAGGGACAGTTTTAGCTCTGAATTCTCAAATCCATGTTCAGCCCTCTTTTTTTTCTCTCACTCCTACTTCTCCTACAATAAGCACCTCTTTCTATTCCTTGGAGTCAATGACTTTCCTAAGCTCATTGTCATGTTTCATCATTCTTCCTTCTTTCTTTGGATTTGTTTCCTTATTTACCATTCCTTTTCTGCCAGGTCAAAAATTTGGTCCTTTGCTTCTGCCAGCTTCTTGGACTTTTCCTTCAGTCTGCTACCAATATTTTCTTTAGAAATTCTTTATTTATTTTATTTTATTTTATTTTATTTTACTTTATTTTATTTCTATCAGTTTAATCTATGTGTTTTGAGACTCCCTGATATCTTTCTGCTTTCAATCCTCCATTGGGCGTGTTATATGTGAGGTTTCACTCCGATTACCTGGCCATGATAATTTCTTGTCTTCTTCCTTGGCAACAATTGATTCTTCCATCTTTGTCTTGGATATAGGTCTCTGACTCTTTCTCAGTATTTGAAAAATCCATTCTGTTTTTTATCCTGATGGTAATTTCTTTAGAAATAAGATATCATGGAGTGCCCAAGGGCTGGCCCTTGAGGGAGTCTCAGGTATGTGTGTGTGGCATGCATGCCCTCTGCTGTTGTATCATAGCTGCCCCCTGTCCTTGAGACCAGTCATCTGCAGAGGCTCTCTTTGCCAGCCTTTTGGTGTGTTTGGGGTCTGGGCTGAATAGGCTGAGGTTTAGCTTGGTGGGATCTGGTGTGCCTGTGAAAGGAGAAATTCAACCTTCACAACAGAATGAATGCCTGTAGCATTCTGTGGTCAGGGGACAGCCTATGGACAGGGCTTTCTTCTAGTCCCCTATGGGAGAATCTGTTCTCTTAAAATGAAGCAAGTTGGACTGAGGAACACAGTACCCTATGTGTTCCATGGTTAGAATTTCGTGTTTGCAGGAGAGGCAATTAAAGCCCTCACCAACCTGTCTTTGGCCAGTAGCTCGGGCTTGATGCTGCCTGTGTGAGAGCCCCAAATTTCTTTTGCCCCCATCAAATCATCTCCAAGAACACTGCCTCTCACTAATGTACAGCCAGAACCCACCATCTTCCCACTGTGTCACCTGGTATTGTCTCTAATCGTGGTTTCCAGGCTGTCTTCACCTGGCTATTTGTTGGTGTTCTCTGACAGAGAAATACAGTGTTCTTTTGAGTTGATATGCCAAGGCTGCTGATCTAAAATCTCCAGGCCTCAAGGCCCTTTGTTGGCATGAACTAGTATGATTCAGACCCCCTGATGGTCAGAATCAATGGAATTGGAGAACGTACTCCTTGTGGGTTCCAAGTGTGCTCCGATCTCTTGTGGCTTTGCCCATTGCATTGTCTCACTGCCTTCTGAATTACCAACTTTCCACTTTTCCCCTAAACCATGTCTCCAGTCTTCTCCCATAGTGATTGCAACTTATTCTCTCTTTTGCTATGGAGTTTGCTTTGTGGGCTCCAGTTCATTTCTGCCATGTTGAAGTTGATGTGGTAATCTTCCTGTTGTGTTCCTGGATAAAGACAAGTCTGGAGTTACCAGACACTACTACCATCTCACTGTCCTGAAAAAGCCCCACAGAATCTTACCCAGCCATAAGCAAGAATGAATTCTTTCCACTTGCCTCATGTGGCAGAATTGTGGAGAGCATTAGCCTACGTCACATCTATCAGTCCCAGAAAGACAAATAACATACAATTTCACTCTCTCATGACTGTCAAGAGACATATGAAAAAGCAAGGGAAAAATGGACAAATAATACGACACTACCCAGGCACACAAAATGTGGTGTTTGTTGAGGTCAGGTTTGAGAAAATATGTGTTTATCAAAGAGGACAAAAGATGACATTCTTTGTAGGAAATGTGGCTGAAAGAGAGGGAATGTGAGTTTTCAAGGCATGTCAAATGGAACTGCTATCCATTAAATACCGACTTCCTATCTCCATCAATTTAATTATAATTGTTATTTGAAACACACTCAGCACACACACACACACACAGATAAGACACACAAAAGATGGGGAGGAAGTGAAGAATAGCACTAATGAAGCAAACCCAAAAGAAAAGAACTGAGAGAAAAGGATAAATTCCAAGACACATATTCACTCCAAAGATTAGGTCAGGAAACCTACAAAATCTCAGCTCTGTAGTAGTGACTAAAGCGTTTGAAGCAGTAATCAAACCCCTGTCAACACACAGATGGCGAGGTGCAAATCATTTCCTGTTCAACTCTTCTAGACATTTAGAGAAGGCAATGCCATTTTCTTCTCATCAATTCCACAAATGGAGGAGGTGGATGAACTCCACTTTACTAGTATAAAGACCCAATTCAAATAATGACATTTTAGGAAATAAATTATATTCCATTTCAATAATTAAACATAATAAAAATATAATTCTTTCCTTTTCTCTGTCTGTCTTCACCTGCATTTGAAAGGGCCAGCTTGTTTTTGTATTATTTTGTACTGTTGAGGAAGCCAGCCTGTCATCCATCATCCATTTTTGACAGAGTATTCACTGATGCTTCAGTTCCATATATGACCTAGTACTCCGCCTAAGATATGCCAGAACTCTTCAACACCCATTAGCCCGTTCCCTCATTCCCTGCATGTCTCTTTTTTCCTTGACTCTCAGCTTGATTCCTCAGAGTTCTGAGTTACTCCTGGTTTGTCTCCTTCTCTGACTTATCCCCTTCAGTTTTTCCTTCTTTCTACTAAGGGCCGTGGTATTCGTCCAAGGGCACATATGAGAGAAGCCATATGATATTTCCCTATGTCTCCTTGCCCATTTCATTTCACAAACCCAGTCCTGTGGCATTCATGCCAGTGCAAGAATCAAGAGTTCATCCTCCCTAATTGCTGAGGAATACTCTGTTGCCAATATGGACCACACCTTCTTTATCCACTAGTCTTTGCAAGGACATAGCAGCTCAATCCTCAGTTCTGTTCAAGTGAGCCTTGCAGACCATCGATATAAGCCATTAATTTTCCTTTGATTAAAGAGACTTGGTCAACAGGGTTATACCCATTAACACACTAGGTAGAGATAAATAATGGTAACAAGGAGTGCTGTCCATTGCTCCTCCTTAAGGATTAGCTATAATGTATAATGTCACTCTCTCATGCAAAGGATGACAAACCTCAGAGAGACGGGATGATATACCAGAGGACTTGTTGTTTCTGATATCTCTAGATATTTCAGAGGAAATAGGAAAACTTTGCCATCTCTGGAGAAAGGTTGGCCTAAAAGATCATTTTCCTGGGCCACTCTTCTAGGTATTTAGTGAAGGCATTGTCATGTCCTCTCATCAAATCCAGAGATGGAAGAGGCGGGTAAGCTCTAATTCACAAGGATAAAGACCCAATTCAAAGAAGGACATTTTAGGAAACCCACCCAATGTCATTTCAATAAGGAAAGATAATAAACAATATAATTCTTTCCTTTTCTCCCTGTGACTTCCTTTGGTTTTGAGAGGGCCACATTGTTTTCCTATGAATTGATGTTGTTGTTGCTATCTGTTGAGAAAGCCTGCCTATCATCCATCATCCATTTTTGACAGAGTATTCACGGATGCTTTAGTTGCATGGACGTCCTAGTGCTCCTCCTAATATATGCCACAACTCCTGACCACCCATTAATCAGTTCTCTTTTCGGTAGCCCTCAGCTGGATTCTCAGAGTCCTGAGTCACTCCTGGTGGGTCTCCTTCTCTGACTTCTTGCCCTTTATTATTCCCTTCCTAAAGTGGGCCAAGGTATTCCTCCCGAGGCACATATTGTGGGTAGCCATATGACATTTCCCTTTGTTTGCTTGCCTTTTCCATTTCCCAACAGCAGGGCATGGGACATTCATGTCAAGGCAAGGTCCAGGGGTTCATTCACTCGACGGCAGAGGAATACTGTGGTGCCGAAATGGACCCAAACTTCCTGATCCACTAGTCCTTGCAAGGGCATTGCGACTCACTCCAAAGTTCTGCTCGAATGGGCCTTGCAAGCCTTCGGTATAGGCCGTCCCTTTCCTTCTGACTAAAGAGTCTTGGTCCACATGTTTATACCCGTTACCACAACAAGTACAGTTAACTAATAATAACAACGGGTTCGGTCCAGGCCTCTTCATTGAGAGTTAGCTCAGATGCAGAATATCACTCTCCTCAAAGACTTTGCAAAGGTATTTAAGGGAAAGCCAGGTAGACAGAGGCCTCATCCCTTAGCCGCGTGTTTCAGAACACTAGGAGACGAGGCCACAGACAGCACCATATAGCGATGCCCTCACCTTTTACCTCCGAAAGGGACTTTCCGTATCTTAGTCATCACTGACCCATAGGCAAAAGACGCTGACAAAGTACGCTCTCACCCACAGGACGAGAAAACCCACGGAGAGCTATTCATACCCGCGAGGCCTCACCTTTTCTTGAGATATCTAGAAATTGTAGTGTAAAAGGACACCTTGCCGTCTCTGGGGATATGTTGGCCTAAAGGAAGGTATACTGAATGTCATTTTCCTTCCTCTATGTCTCCAGAAAGGGGAAGTTGGACATTAACCCACAAGACATCCTGAGTTCTTGATCAGGTTCAGAGGGCTCTTGTTCTGTCCTTCCCGGGGCTTCCTACTTAAAGCCATAGGACACCAAGGTCATGGGAGAGGGACAGCTGCTTCAGTGAAGCCAGCATCTGTGATGTCACAAAGCCTTGAGGTCATAGCAACCACTCCTCATCAACCCAGGCCTGATCACTACACTTGACTGGAGTAGTCATGGGTGGGCCAAGAGGACCCCAGGCCGTCCCAAACTGCTGGAGCCGCCTGGGTCTCTCACCAACACAGTTTGCGAAGCGAGTCGGTGTCACCTTCTCCATGGCCCAATTCATAGTATTTGGTCGTGAGTGTCAGCACCAGCCCTCTGGACCTCGGAGAAAGGCAAGATGCCGCATTCCATCTTAGCAACGACAAGCCAAGAAACTAACAGACCGCAAGCAATGCCTCAGGGGAGGAAATCTGAGCCCTGCGTAAGGGTGAGACCCTCCCACCAAATCATGGAGCATCTCAACAGGAAAAGGTCCATCCAAGGGAAGCTCAAAGTGAACCCCCGCAACCGTGCCAAAGACATGTCTGGAGTCTTCCACAGAAAGCACACGAGTACCTCAATGGTCTCCAGAAACGGTGCCAACAAGGCCTCCCAATCTTCCAAAAAGACCATGCATCCAAGGCAGAGTCTACACCCTAGAACCTTAGGTCCAGGACGGACTCATGTTCTTGGAGTCCACAGAAGCCAACGGAGAGCATGTTGGAAGAGACCCAAGCCCAAGTGAAGCCATCTGAAAGACTTCGGTGCCCATTTCAGGAAGACAACTTGTATGTGCAAAAGGACGCATTGAAGAGGATTCGAATGTGGAAGAACCTTGAGCACTCCCTCATGGTGGATCAGCTACCCTCTGTGGAACTGCATGGAGATGTGGCAGCACAAGCCTGCCTTCACCCTCTCATGACCATCCCCCAAATGGTTACATGCGATAAGCAAACAGTGCCTCTTGAGGAAGATGGGCATGTTCCAATGGAGCCCCGAGAGGATGCACAATGTGTTAACAAGGGGTCAGTACAGCACGACAGACAGCGGATGCTGCAGGTTGGTGAGGAGATCCAGGAAGGCAAAGAACAGGAGAATGAACAAGGAAGCTCCAAGCGAAGGTCGGGCATTTTAGGATGGTGGGAGGTTCTCTATACCTGGCTGCCCTCCATAGGAACCTAGGTCCAAATTCAATAAAACATCCTTTGGCCCCAGTCAATTATTGTGCACTGTTTTTGTCTTTGTTATCTTATCGAACATGCACATGCACGTTTGGACAGAGAGGCAGAGAGATCCCAATCAGGGGGTGGAGCTGGAGAGGGAGAAGCTTACTTGCCCCTGAGCAGAGAACCTGAGAACAGAGTCAATGCCAAGGCCCTGGAATCATGAGTTGATCTGAAGGCCGCGTCTGAACTGATGGACACAACCCGGGACCCAACAATTGACTTCTGAATACCTCCTGGTTCTAGACAGAACCGCTGCTCTGTCATTGTTCAGAAATGCAGGGGATAAGGATTTTGGCTTGGCTGCTGTTGCTTGAGCTATCCGGCCTGCTTCGAGAGCTGGTATAGCTTTTCCTCTTGAAGTCAGTGACTGGGCTATGGACAAACTATTCTCCGATGCCTATTTGCCTAAAGAGAATACCTCCATGCCTAGATTTTCAGGGGTAATGGCACTATGTCTTTAGGTGCTCCGCTTCTGTGGAAGGTGTTGGGAGTCCTCTGTGCCTCTGATTCTGGACCACTTTCTCTGCTCCCAGATGAGGGTCCTTTCCAGCCCCGAGTTCTCTAATCTAGGATCAGCCCTCTTTTCTTTCTCTCACTCTTAATTCACCTACAAGAGGCACCTCTTTCATTTCCTTAGAGATTCCCTAAGCTCACTATCATGTTCCATCATTCTGCCTTCTCTCTTAGAATTTGCATCCTTATTTTCTAGGCTTGTTCTTCTCGGTTCCTAATTGGATCCTCCACTTCTACCATGTTCCCGAACTTTGCATCCAGTCTCCTGCCAATCTTCTCTTCAGGAGTTCTTTAGGTGTTTTTATCTTTATCAGTTTTATCTCTGTGTTTCGAGACTCTCTGATATCTCCTATGTTTTCTGATGTACAGCGAGTATCCAGGCCACAGCTTTCTATCCCGCATCGGGCGTGCTCTATGTAGAGGTTTCACTCTGACTGCCTAGTCGTAATCACTCCTTCTTCCTTTACCTGGGAATCAATTGATTCTTCCATCTTTGCATTGGATCTAAGTCTCTGTCACCTCTCTGTATTCGTTAAACTCATTCTGTTTTCTAACCTGAGGGTAATTTATTTAGGAGGAAGTGATCCGTGAGTGACCCAGGGCTCGCCCTTAAGGTTTGTTGAGTGCATGCGTGTGTGTGTGTTTGTGAGAGTGTATGTGGCATGCATGCCACTGCTGTTTGTGTTGTGGCTGACCCTGTCCTGGAGGCCAGTCATTTGCAGTAGCTCTCCTTTCCGGCCGTTTGTTGTTTTTAGGGTCCGGGCTGAATATGCTGAGGTTTACCTTGGTGGGCTCTGGTGTGCCTGTGAAAGGAGAAACTCTACCAACTCAACAGAACGCAGGCCTGCAGAATGCTGTGTTCAGAAGAGAACATGTGGTCAAAGCTTTCTTCTCGTCCCGTATGGGAGAGTCTGTTCTCCTTGGACTAAGCATCTTGGACTGAGGAAGGCAATCCTCCAAGTGTTCCACTGTTGGTATTTTGTGTTGGCTGGCTAGGGAGTCTCTGTCCTCACATACCTGTCTTGGCCAAGCTCTGTCTTGATGCTGCTGTTGTGAGAGCCAAAATTTATTATGTCCACATTGAGTCATCTCCACGAACACTGCCTTTCACGGAATCACTCCCACGACTCATCATCTTCCCACTGCGTCTCTTGGTATTGTCTCTCTCTGATCATTGTCTCCAGGCTGTCTGCTCCTGGTCGCTTGTTGGTGTCATATGCAGGAAAAAGATGGTGTTCTTTCAAGTTGATGTCTGCCAAGCCTGCTGATAGGAAAACTTCAGCCCTCAACACTTGTGTTGTCAAGTACTCGTGCCCTTCAGACCCTCTGCGTCTCACAGTCAACGGCACTGGGAAACAGGTTCCTTGTGTGTTCCCAGGGTGCCCTGCTCTCCTGTGCTTTGGTCCTCTTCATGGACTCCAGCCCTCTGATCCACGAACCAACCAAATCTCCCCTGAGCCATGTCTCCAACCTTCTCCCATCATCTCTGCACCTTCCGTTCTATTTCGCTCTGGAGTTTACCTTGTAGGCTTCAGGTCAATTTCCACCCCACTGCAGTTGTTGTGGTCATCTTTTTGTTGCCTTCATGGTTGAAGAAGCATGAGGTTATTAGACACTACTACCATCTCAGTGTCTTCATGTCACCACAATTTGTACTGTGACATAAGCAAGAAGGAATTCTTCCACATGTCTCTTATGGCAGTCTTGCGGAGAGCATTGGACTTTGTCACATCTATCATTCTCAGAAAGACAATAAACAGACGATTTCACTAACTCATGACAGTCAAGAAACATACGAAAAAGAAAGGGTATTGGGACAAACATTATGACTCTAATGAGGAATTCAAATGGTGCTGTTTGTTGGAAGGCCGTTTTGTGAGAACACGGGATTCTTGAAGAGGACAAGAGATGACATTCCTTTAAGGAGATTTCCTGAAACTAATGGAATGTGAGATTTCAAGGCATGTCAAATTGAATTGCTACCCACAAGAGACCGAATTCCATTCTCTCGTATTTTAATAATAATTGTGATGTGAAACACACACACACCACACAGCATTAACACATGCACATGCAAACACACAAAGATAAGACATGCAAAATATGGGAAGGAAGCGAGGAATCGTACCAATGAAGCAACCCCAAGAAAATATCATATAGGTGAAAGGCAAATAGAATCCAAGTCAGAAGCCAACCGAAATGAGAAAGTGAACTATTACCTATCAATAATACATTCAGTACTCAGGACTAAAGACTCCCGTCAATACAAACAGTTTGTAACAGTGGTTGAAATTCCAAATCAAAAAAAAAAAAAAAATAGAAACATCCATAAGAAAACAGCAAATATTAAACAGGCTCGTCCTTCTGTTGCCCATAGGAGATTTCCTTCGACTATAAAGATACTCATAGCTTGCAAGTGAAGAAACAGGGAAGATGTAGGTTATGCTATTCCCAAGGAGAAGAGAGCCAAAGTGTTTGTGCCTAAGTCAGCGAGAGTCATTTTATGCCTTCGAGAGAAAAAAGCTAAGCGGAAGGTGTTTTGTCTTGATGGAGCATCAAAACATCAGAAACCTGGAAGAATTGCCAACATATCCACCATGAAAAAAGGTGTATCTAAACGTTGGAAGCCTATGAACACACAGGAATGGAGATGGCGACGTTTATCCAATACTGTTGGCAACTATGATATCCAGGTTAAGCACAGGACAGATTATCTGGATGGGAAGGTGCTAAGGAATAACAGACGTCCACATGGGCATTCGAGACCACCTGAACTTTGGGGGGTCCATGAGTAAGATTGCGTCTCTGAGGACAATAAGATATGTTCTTCCCAGCAGCAGACCTAACTTTGTCTATCGCAGGTCATGAGCTCGAGTCCAAATCCAGTCATAATTCATGGAAGAGAAGTCAAAACCTATCCTGTGCACTTATCATCACGAAGGTATGAAAACAGGAAGATATCACTTTCAAATTGGAAATACAGCCAGACACTAAAGTGGAAAACACAACACATTCACGAACTGCAATGAATGCAAGAAAGAAAATCCAAAGGAAAAGAAGAGCCATGAACGAAGGAATTCTAAGAAACTTAGAGGAGGATGCCAAAACATTTTATGGGGAAACAATATAGGGATAAATGTGTGCATTTCCAAAATTTAAAAACACCGAAAAAGAAAGCCACCTAAAAGGACGACTGAAGGAACAAGATGAAGAAAAACCGAACTCCAAAGTTAACAGAAAAATTGAAATCAGACATGTGATTATCAAAATTAAGGAAATACAAACAAACCGATAGGAAAAAAATCAGGAGATCTCACACTTGAGTTTTGACAACAGGAACAAACCGCAGAAGCCATTACTGGGATAAAACAGGGAGACAAGCACACAGCTGCAAGTATGAAACCACATCACAACTGGTAGCAAGGAAAAAAGAATAACCGAAAAGGCATAGCCACACATTTATGCTAGCAAATCCAAGAACTGAGAGAAAAGGATAAATTCCCAGACACATAGAAACTTCCAAGATTAGGTCAGGAAACCTACAAAATCTCAGCTCTCTAGTTTAGACGGAAGCCTTTGAAGCAGTAATCCTACCCCTGCCAACACACAGAAGGCCAGGTCAAGTCATTTGCTTGGGCCACTCTTCTATGTATTTAGTGAAGGCATTGTCATGTCCTCTCATCAAATCCAGAGATGGAAGAGGTGGGTAAACTCTAATTTACAAGGATAAAGACCCAATTCAAAGAAGGACATTTTAGGAAACCCACCCATGTCTTTTCAATAAGGAAAGATAATAAACAATATAATTCTTTCCTTTTCTCCCTGTGACTTCCTTTGGTTTTGAGAGGGCCACATTGTTTTCCTATGAATTGATGTTGTTCTTGTTGCTGTTCTGTTGAGAAAGCCTGCCTATCATCCATCATCCATTTTTGACAGAGTATTCACGGATGCTTTAGTTGCATGGACGTCCTAGTGCTCCTCCTAATATATGCCACAACTCCTGACCACCCATTAATCAGTTCTCTTTTCGGTAGCCCTCAGCTGGATTCTCAGAGTCCTGAGTCACTCCTGGTGGGTCTCCTTCTCTGACTTCTTGCCCTTTATTATTCCCTTCTTTAAGTGGGCCAAGGTATTCCTCCCAAGGCACATATTGTGGGTAGCCATATGACATTTCCCTTTGTTTGCTTGCCTTTTCCATTTCCCAACAGCAGGGCATGGGACATTCATGTCAAGGCAAGGTCCAGGGGTTCATTCACTCGACGGCAGAGGAATACTGTGGTGCCGAAATGGACCCAAACTTTCTGATCCACTAGTCCTTGCAAGGGCATTGCGACTCACTCCAAAGTTCTGCTCGAATGGGCCTTGCAAGCCTTCGGTATAGGCCGTCCCTTTCCTTCTGACTAAAGAGTCTTGGTCCACATGTTTATACCCGTTACCACAACAAGTACAGTTAACTAATAATAACAACGGGTTCGGTCCAGGCCTCTTCATTGAGAGTTAGCTCAGATGCAGAATATCACTCTCCTCAAAGACTTTGCAAAGGTATTTAAGGGAAAGCCAGGTAGACAGAGGCCTCATCCCTTAGCCGCGTGTTTCAGAACACTAGGAGACGAGGACACAGACGGCACCATATAGCGATGCCCTCACCTTTTACCTCGGAAAGGGACTTTCCGTACCTTAGTCATCACTGACCCATAAGCAAAAGACGCTGACAAAGTACGCTCTCACCCACAGGACGAAAAACCCCACGGAGAGCTGCTCATACACGCGACCTCACCTTTTCTTGAGATATCTAGAAATTGTAGTGTAAAAGGACACCTTGCCGTCTCCGGGGATATGTTGGCCTAAAAAAAGGTATACTGAATGTCATTTTCCTTCCTCTATGTCTCCAGAAAGGGGAAGTTGGACATTAAACCACAAGACATCCTGAGTTCTTGATCAGGTTCAGAGGGCTCTTGTTTTGTCCTTCCTGGGGCTTCCTACTTAAAGCCATAGGACACCAAGGTCATGGGAGAGGGACAGCTGCTTCAGTGAAGCCAGCATCTGTGATGTCACAAAGCTTTGAGGTCATAGCAACCACTCCTCATCAACCCAGGCCTGATCACTACACTTGACTGGAGTAGTCATGGGTGGGCCAAGAGGACCCCAGGCCGTCCCAAACTGCTGGAGCCGCCTGGGTCTCTCACCAACACAGTTTGCGAAGCGAGTCGGTGTCACCTTCTCCATGGCCCAATTCATAGTATTTGGTCGTGAGTGTCAGCACCAGCCCTCTGGACCTCGGAGAAAGGCAAGATGCCGCATTCCATCTTAGCAACGACAAGCCAAGAAACTAACAGACCGCAAGCAATGCCTCAGGGGAGGAAATCTGAGCCCTGCGTAAGGGTGAGACCCTCCCACCAAATCATGGAGCATCTCAACAGGAAAAGGTCCATCCAAGGGAAGCTCAAAGTGAACCCCCGCAACCGTGCCAAAGACATGTCTGGAGTCTTCCACAGAAAGCACACGAGTACCTCAATGGTCTCCAGAAACGGTGCCAACAAGGCCTCCCAATCTTCCAAAAAGACCATGCATCCAAGGCAGAGTCTACACCCTAGAACCTTAGGTCCAGGACGGACTCATGTTCTTGGAGTCCACAGAAGCCAACGGAGAGCATGTTGGAAGAGACCCAAGCCCAAGTGAAGCCATCTGAAAGACTTCGGTGCCCATTTCAGGAAGACAACTTGTATGTGCAAAAGGACGCATTGAAGAGGATTCGAATGTGGAAGAACCTTGAGCACTCCCTCATGGTGGATCAGCTACCCTCTGTGGAACTGCATGGAGATGTGGCAGCACAAGCCTGCCTTCACCCTCTCATGACCATCCCCCAAATGGTTACATGCGATAAGCAAACAGTGCCTCTTGAGGAAGATGGGCATGTTCCAATGGAGCCCCGAGAGGATGCACAATGTGTTAACAAGGGGTCAGTACAGCACGACAGACAGCGGATGCTGCAGGTTGGTGAGGAGATCCAGGAAGGCAAAGAACAGGAGAATGAACAAGGAAGCTCCAAGCGAAGGTCGGGCATTTTAGGATGGTGGGAGGTTCTCTATACCTGGCTGCCCTCCATAGGAACCTAGGTCCAAATTCAATAAAACATCCTTTGGCCCCAGTCAATTATTGTGCACTGTTTTTGTCTTTGTTATCTTATCGAACATGCACATGCACGTTTGGACAGAGAGGCAGAGAGATCCCAATCAGGGGGTGGAGCTGGAGAGGGAGAAGCTTACTTGCCCCTGAGCAGAGAACCTGAGAACAGAGTCAATGCCAAGGCCCTGGAATCATGAGTTGATCTGAAGGCCGCGTCTGAACTGATGGACACAACCCGGGACCCAACAATTGACTTCTGAATACCTCCTGGTTCTAGACAGAACCGCTGCTCTGTCATTGTTCAGAAATGCAGGGGATAAGGATTTTGGCTTGGCTGCTGTTGCTTGAGCTATCCGGCCTGCTTCGAGAGCTGGTATAGCTTTTCCTCTTGAAGTCAGTGACTGGGCTATGGACAAACTATTCTCCGATGCCTATTTGCCTAAAGAGAATACCTCCATGCCTAGATTTTCAGGGGTAATGGCACTATGTCTTTAGGTGCTCCGCTTCTGTGGAAGGTGTTGGGAGTCCTCTGTGCCTCTGATTCTGGACCACTTTCTCTGCTCCCAGATGAGCGTCCTTTTCAGCCCCGAGTTCTCCAATCTAGGATAAGCCCTCTTTTCTTTCTCTCACTCTTACTTCACCTACAAGAGGCACCTCTTTCATTAACTTGGTGATTCCCTAAGCTCACTATCATGTTCCATCAAAGAATACATTCAAATGGCCAACAGACACATGAAAAAATGCTCCACATCACTCGGCATCAGGGAAATACAAATCAAAACCAGAATGAGATACCACCTCACACCGTTCAGAATGGCTAAAATGAACAAGTCCGTCAATGACAGATGCTGGCGAGGATGTGGAGAAAGGGCAACCCTCCTACACTGTATGTGGGAATGCAAGCTGGTGCAACCACTCTGGAAAACAGCGTGGACGTGCCTCAAAAAGCTGAAAATAGAACTACCCTATGACCCAGTGCTTGTAGTACTGGGTATATACCCTACAGATACAAACGTGGCATTCTGAAGGGGCACATGCACCCAAATGTTTATAGCAGCAATGTCCACAATAGTTAAACTATGGAAAGAAACTAAATGTCCTTCAACAGATGAATCAATAAATAAGATGTGGTATATATGTTCAATGGAATACTATGCAGCCATCAAAAAAAAATGAAATCCTGCTATTTGTGATGACGTGGATGGAACTAGAGGGTATTATGCTTGGCGAAATAAATCAATCTGAGAAAGACAACTATCATATGATCTCCCTGATATGATGAAGTGGAGATGCAACATAGGCAGTTTCGGGCGTACGAAAAAAAAATAAAAAAAGATGGTATTAGGAGGGAGACAAACCATAAAAGACTGAATCTCACAAAACAGACTGAGGGTTGCTGGGGGGAGGTGTGTTGGGAGAGGATGGTGGGGGTATGGACATTGGAGAGGGCAGGTGCTATGGTGAGTGATGGTGAGTGCTGTGAATCACAGACCTGTACCCCTAGGGATAAAAACACATTATATAAAAAATTTTAAAAAATAATTTAAAAAACCCATTAAAGAAAAAACACAGATTGCAAGCCCAGAGCTAATCTCATATTCAATCAAAACTTTTGAAAGTTTTCCCCTTAAAGATCAGAAGAAAGACAAGTGTGTCCATTTTCACTACTCTCATTTGACACAGTAGTGGATGTCCTAGCCAGAGAAACAAGGAACACAAAGAAATAAGAGACTCCAAAAAAAAAAAAAAAAAAAAAGGAAGAAGTAAAATTTTCTTTTTTTGGATAACATGAACTTACATGTTAAAAAATCCTAAAAAATTCACAAAAAATTTGAATAAACAAATTTAGTAAAATTACCAAATACAAGATCAATATATAAAAGAAAGGAATTTTGTTTTGTTTCTTTTTTTTTTTATGGACTGCTTCCCAGTTTGTCATGTCATCCTTGTTCAGTGATCACGCTAATCTTCTCTGCATCATTCCAATTTTAGTATATGTGCTGCCAAAGTAAGCACAAGACAGGAGCATTTTAACATTCTAATGATGAACTATCTGAAAAAATAAAGAAAACAATCTAATTCACAATAGCATCAAAAATAATAAAATACTTAGGAATAGATTTAACTAAGAAGATGAAAGATCTGTACTCCATAAACTATGACATTGATAAAGAAATTGAAGGTGACAGAAATGGAAAGATAGCTCATATTTATGAATGGTAAGAATTAACATTGTTAAAATGTCCATACTACCGTAAACCATCTGTAAATCCAATTCCTATCAAAAATCCAATGTTAGGGGCGCCTGGGTGGCTCAGTGGGTTAAGCCGCTGCCTTCGGCTCTGGTCATGATCCCAGGGTCCTGGGATCGAGCCCCACATCAGGCTCTCTGCTCAGCAGGAAGCCTGCTTCCTCTTATCTCTCTGCCTGCCTCTCTGCCTGCTTGTCATCTCTCTCTGTCAAATAAATAAATTAAAAATCTTAAAAAAAAATCCAATATTATTGTTTTACAGAAGTAAGTAAAGAATCCTAAAGTTTATATGAGACCATAAAAGACAACAAATAATCAAAGCAGTTCTGAAAAAGAATGAAGAAGGGAGATTACACTTCTTGATTTGAAACTATACTACAAAGCCCTCATGCTCAAAACAATAAAGTATACTGGCATAAAAACAGACCAATAAACAAGTAGAACAGAATTGAGAGTCCAGAAATAAATTCTTTCATACAGTCACCTAATATTTGACAGGGGCCAACATATGTAATGGGGAAAGATAGTCTGTTCAATAAATGATATTTAAAACTGAATAGTCACATAAACAGTATGAAAAGGGAACCTTATATCACTCATAAGTCTGAACTTGAAATAGATTAAAGACTTAAAGGTGATGCATGAAACTAAATTTCCTAAAGGAAAACATAGGAAAAATTCTCCTTGACATTGGTCTTGCCAATAGTTTTTTGGATACCAGACTAAAAACACAAGCAAAAAAAGCAAAAATAAATAAATGGTATTACATCAAACTAACGTTTCTGCATTGCCAAAAAAAGGGAGAGAGAATGAAAACACAATCCACAGAATGTAAGAAAATACTTACGAATCTTATATCTGAAAAGAGGTTAATAACCAACAGATACAAATAGAAAAAAATATATGATTAAAAAAATAGCAAAAGGATCTCAATAGACTTTTTTTTTCAAAAAAGTTATATAAATGACCAACAGGAGCATTAAAAAGTGCTCAACGTAAAAATCTCAGGGCAAAGTCCTTATGTTGTTGTTGTTGTTGTTTACCTCTGAAAAACACAGCAAGATATTAGAATATATACTACCAAAAAATTGAAACTAACCAATTTTGGTAAATATTGGGGAAAACGGGGAACTTATGCACTGTAATAGGGATATAAATTTGTATGGAAAACAGTATGGAGATTATTCATATTATTAAAAGTAAAATTACCATATGATTCAGTAATCCCACTTCTAGGTATCTATCTAAAGAAAACGAAGTTCACTGTTCAAAGACATATCTGCACTCTTATGTTTATTATAAAATTATTAACTCTAAGCAAGAGATGGAAATAACTTCAGTATCCATTAATGGATGAATGAGTAAAATAAGTATGGTAAATATATACTACGGAATACTACTTAACCATGAAAAATTAAGAAATACTGCCATTTACAACAGCATGGATGGATCTTGAAGGTATTATTCTAAGTGAAATATTTCAAAGATTTTATATATTTTTTTAATTTATGTATTATGATATCCCTTACATACAGAATCTGAGGAAAAGGAAAACTAATGGAAACTTAGAGTTGAGTTGACAAGGAGTGAACCTGGGGTGGAGTAAGGTGGTCCAAGGGTGCAAACTTGCAACTATAATATGAAAAAGTTCTGGGGATTTAATGTACAGCATGATGATCATAGTTAATAAGATATACATACTTTTTTTTATTGTGCTTCCCTTTATTAAACTTTGCATATATCACATTCTTACAAGTTGAAAGTTTATAGCAATCTTGTATAAAAGAGGTCTGCTGCCACCATTTTTCTAACAACATTTGCTCATTTTGTGTCTCTTTGTCACATGTTGGTAATTCTTGCAATATATCAAGTTTTTTCATTATTATTGTATTTGTTATGGTGATCTGTGATCAGTAATTATGACCCACTGAAAACTCAGAACTAGTGTACTTAAGGTATATACATTGTTTTTCTTTAAAAACATAATGCTTTTGAACAGTGCAGTATAGTTTTTATTTTTTATATGCACTGGGAAACATAATTTTTTATATGCACTGGGAAACCAAAAAATATAATAATTTGACTTAGTTTATTGAGATAATCACTTTATTGAGGCAGTCTGGAACAAAACCCACAAGACCTCTGAAGTTTATCTCTACTATACTATATACATAAAAGTTGCTAAGAGAGTAGATCTTAAAATTCCTTATGATAAATGCATAAAAAACAGTGGCAACTATACAAAAAAATGTATTAACATTTTTATGTAGATTATATTGCAATAAAGATGTATACCAATTTATCAAATTGTACAAAATTTACACAATGTTAAAGGTTTGCAATGTTATAAGAAATCATTTCTTAAATTTACAAATATGTCGATTTTTTTCAATAAAGCTGGAAAAAACTTTTTGTAGAATTAATCTATTTTTCAAAAAAGGAAGTAAGGCAGTAGAAACTGCAACTAACTCTGAAATAATAGAATATAAAATCCATTTTCATTATATACACTGTGACAAAAAGTATTACTTAGTTTACAATGGAGAAGTACTTATGAAACATGAAGGATGGTCTATAAATAAGGCTGAAAGAGCTCAGTTTTAAGGTTTAAATTTAAAATCTTCTTTTGAAATACTAAACTGACCACCCAGTGTTCCAAACATCAATGTCTTAACTGCATGAATTTATTTCATACAACTCTATAATCTAGTTTCATAAGAAAACAGCATGCAAATTTTGAATAAGACAGACTTGCTTAAGTTTCATGTTCAACAGTAAAGGATACCTCCCTAAAAACAAATAGAAGACAAATCAGCATATTTATTATGATAATTATTATTCATAAAGAGATTCATATTGAATTAGGGAATATATATCCTCAGAGGGGGTAAAGTAAAATGAAATTTATTTTGGTAAATGTGTCTATGAATAGTCAATACAATGCCTCAATATAAATGAATATTACCATTTTGAACAATTTAATTACTATTACTAGAATTATTATAAGTATAAAAATAGCTATCATTTTAGCATGGAATATGAGATTCTCATGCTCCATGCTTCATCACATACACACAACAACGCAGCATAATAAGTATTATCATCACCATTTCATGGGTGAAAAAACTGAGGCTAACACATTTGGATAACTGGTTTATGATTACATGGGTAGCAAAAATGCATCACACTAATTTAGGCTTTATGATTTCAGAATTGTACTCTTACCATTGCACATTCTATTACTCTGTAAATACTTGGCCTGTTTTCATTTGGTTCTTTAATTTTATTCATGTGGTGATGGCTTAAAGCTTCATTTAAAGGAAGCTTAAAAATTTCATTTAACCAAAAGCTCCCAAGAATTAAAAATGTCATTGATCTAATGTAGACATGGATATCATTAGTTAATGGGTAACTATATATTTTCCACTCTAGTGAGATAAAAGAGTATTTTTCTAAGTTTTAGTCTCTCAGTGTTAAAAAGGACTTTGTTAAAATAGAAATATTTAGACAAAGGTGATCAAAAGTCTGGATCAGGTCACCTTAAGGTAAATATTAGGAAACTGAGGAAACAAATGGAGATTTGAACACTGAGCTATGATATAATGAATGGTTTCAAGTATTTAGTAGAGTATAGAAAAGCCCTTTAAAGCCTGGTCTCAGCCTAGCATTGCAGCTTCTGGGATATCTATCTATCATCTATCTATCTAGATATAATGTGAAAACTTTTTTAACTTAAAGATTTTGAGAAATAGAACATAATCAGCACCATAGAAGATCTGTTTCTGATAACAACCTAGCCCCTCCTCCCAGTTTGTTAATATTCTCTCTTATTTAATGTAACATTGTGCAAATAGACCACTACTGATCTGCTGTTATGAATGAAATAGCTATAATCATCTGTTTGCATATCCTGGTGAAAATATTCATTTAGTTCCATGTTGTATTTCTAGGAATGGACCAAATTTTTATTTTTATTTTTAAGTTTTCTAAATATTGTCCAACTTACCTCAAATGTTTTTATTATGGGCACTTTCATTCTTTCACATTCTTGCAAGGCAATTTTACTGTTGCCCAATATGGTAAGTGTGTAATAGTATGTCATTTTAGGTTTTAATTTATTATTAATTTAATTTAATTTAATTCCAGATTCATAATAAAGATAAACAGTTTTTATATATGAGTGGCCATTTGGATTACCCTTTCTGAAAAGTGCATGCTCAAATCTTTTGATATCTTAACATTGTGTCATACTGACTTCTTTAATAGTAGATTTTCTGAATGAACTTTAAGCTGTGTAGGTCTTCTCTATTTTATTTTGAACTTGTTTTCATTTCAAAATCTTTATATTTATTTTCATAATCTGCTTTTATTTTTCTTTGTCTATTATCTATCTATCTATCTATTTATTTGCAAGCAAGAGAGAGCGAGCAAGTGAGAGTGCAGGGAGGGATAGAAAAAGAAGGGAAAAGAATCTTAAGCAGGCTCCAGGCTCAGCACAGAGCCCAACTCTGGGCTCTATTTCACAACCCTGACATCATGACCTGAGCCAAATGAAAGAGATAAAATAAAATTAAGGTGTTAAAAAAAAAGGAAAAAGAATTGGAGGTTTAATTAAGTGAGCCACCCAGGCACCCCTGTGGTACCTTAAATTAGCTGTCATATTTTTAAAGTTCTAGAGTATCCATTTGTTCATTTATAAAACCTTTCTCAATATCATTTTTAGTGTCAGTTTTTGGTTCAATTTGCTTCCCCTCTCATTTCTTTGAGCAGAGTAATCAAGCCATTTTACAATCTTTATTGATCATTTTAACATCATACTTAATCCCATTTTGTCTATCAAATCTTGTTAATGGTTTTTCTTTGTGTGCTTTGTTACATTTTGCTATGTTCAAGACATTATATTTGAAACTCTTATTGAGTAGGGATAATTAAGAGCTATAATAATGGTATGGTCCTCCTTGGTAGGATTTTCTCTTATATCTGAGACTCTACAAGACAATCATACTCCAAATTCAGTGATTGACTTTCTCAGTTTACACAGAAGGCAAGGTAGGCTATAGTCTTATTTCTGCTTCTCCTTGTGCTTTGGGGATCTCAAGTTAAATTTGGGTTGTACCAAAGTCCTCAAATTTGATTGCTGCTGGATTTTGAATTTTGTTTCTCTAGTATCAAGAGTCTATGAACAACACAGCTCAGTGTGTTTTAGCAGTTTCAAATGCTCTCATAGCTAAAATGGCTTCAGGGCATATATCTCTAGGCTCTCATTGTATTTCGTATTTTGGCCCAGTAATCCCTCACTTATTTTTATAATCATTCTGATATTTTTAACTTTAAAAGCTATTTTGTCTGGATTTTTAGTTGTCTTAAGTAGGAGTTTTTAGATCACCATTACTAGAAGCAACAACAAATATACATGAAAATATCTGCAGTAGTTTATCACATCTTTATGGCTTTGAACTTCCATAAGCTGAGGCATCCTTCTCTAATCACTTAGGCAAACTCCAATTTACCCTTTAATACAACACAAGAATTGCTTCATTTAAGAACATGTTCAGGGATGACTCTTCCCCACTGTTCTTACCAACATTCCCACACACTCTTTGCTACCCACACCTTGTTTATGAACTTTCGTTAGGTATATCAGCGTGACCAGAATTTTGCTCTATTGTATTTTTGTCCTTTAGAGCTTTAATTAAATATGAATTCCATAGAAAGTCTGTCCCTTTTCTTTCAAACCTGGGTTAGTTATTTCTTCTCATTCTTTGTCAGAAGTTACTTTATTAGAGAAACTTATAGCTCTATTGTGACTTTGGAGCCTTTACAGTTTTTCGACTGGAAAAATCACCCATCCCTGAGATTTTTACGCAGCTTCCTAGCTGATATTATTCAGAAATCTGTTCAAAACAGACTTTTTCAGGGAGGCCCTTTCGGACCACTCAGTTAAAAAACCTCTTCTCAATCACTGCTCTTTTAAAAATGTGCTTATTTAGTTCAAATATGCATCTCTATTAAAGAAAAAGCAGTACGATTTTTTTTTTTAAAGTTGGCTTACCTATTATCTATCTCTCCCATTAAAATGATTCCTCTGGCCTGGGGTTTTGTTGTGCTCATTTTAGGCCAGGCACTCAATAAATTGTCACTGAATGATTGAATTGTTTGACTCCCTTGCTAGATTCTCAACTTCATGAGGCCAAGGATTGTTCTATTCAGTCCTTCTTTATCCTCAATGTCTGTTATATTGCAGTCACTTACGTGACTAATGGGAAAAATCACAGAAAGAAAGAGTTAAAACTACAGAAAAACCCTGTAGGTTCAATAACACAAAGCTTTCTAAAATTATTTAGCCCAGGAATTGAATACTGGCTGCACTTTTGATTTTTTTTAAATGGTATTGAATTTAATTTAAATGGAAATACTGGAATGGTAGAATAATAAAAAAATTATAAAAGCAACTTGCTCCTTAAAGTAAGAATTATATAGGACATCTCTTCTAGAAGCAAAATTTTCAAATGACAAACATCTGAAAGCATAGAAGGAGAAGTAAGAGTGTGAATTGTATTTCAATGCTCTTTTCTTTATATTCAACAAACAGCTTCATTCACACACCTTTCCAATTTTTTCAACTCTTTTGACAAAGCCTTCAGAGGAGTTACTGCTGATGACAACCATCACAGCCTAACAGGAGAAATTTTATAAAGAAAAATAATAGCATGTTTTTCCCAAATTGTTAAGGATATGGTGAAGCTCTGTCGGATTCAAAGGAGGAATGTGCAATTCCATGCTATATATAATAATAACTTGTTTTAATAGTGGCTTTGCAATTTTTCAGATATATCCATTTACTGAAACCACTATCAAATAAACAAAAACAAAGAAATGAACAGGGGTTCGAGACAGAAATTATCTAATCTAAAAATAGCACATGTTCACAGAATACACAACACATATCCCAAGTACTACTATAGGTTTCAAGTAATAGTCAAAACAATAGTAAAAATGATTCAGACCACACCAGTCAAATCATAAATGGGACCTTAACTGTAAATCCTTATCTTTAGATCAAAGCGGGTAATTGGGGGCTGAAGATACATTATAGAACTAATATGTTATAGAACTCCTCTGAAATGAGTCATTTATTCCATCACTTTTCCTGCACAGCTGCTGACCCATGTTTTGGTTCCTGGAAATAGCTGCTACCCTGTCATACTTCTTAAAAGCACATATATTGATAACTCTACTCATTCCTCCATTCCTCTGTGACTGTCACTGTGTTAAAATGTGGAGTCAGCTGACTCACTTGTGATGGTAATAAAGTAGATGAGTTTGCAAAGTATTTTGTTATTTCTAAAAATGCAAAAACCAAATTACATTGAAATCATAAGGGGTGTTTCAGGGAGAGCTGTAGGATGTGGTTTCTTGTGTAATCCACAGAGATTAGCTCCAACACATATTTAAACTCTCCTCTAGGAGCAACCTTAGTGGTAAAGCAAGAAGATAAACAGATGTATACACACCCTGGCACAAAATTATCACTTATGTTTGGCTTCCTAGTTTCCTCGTGTTACTTATTTATCTTAACTTCTCTCTGAAATCAGGGAACACAGAATCTCAATCAGTAGACATTTTTCTACTGAATTACCCAATAGTCCGATCATACCCCTAATACTTTTTAAAATTATTTCACTCATAATCCCAAATCTGCTTTGCTTCCTCATCTTAGTACACTGTAATTTGATTTCAAAATGAGGACAGTTGTCAGTAATGCCACATTCATTCATCTATTTTACAATTCCATGTGCTTATAACTATGAAGATATGTTAATAACATCCATTCCAATAAGCCACCCTAAATTTATTATCATGAAACAAGACCTCAAGAAAGAGAATTCAAAATCATCCATGTATTTGCAACTTATTGCAATAAAGCCTTTATCAATAGACTTCCCTGTGCACATGGTGGTCAAATTGCTGGTGAAAACCAGCCAGATCTATTACAAGCTTTCTCATGGCTTCTAGGTAACCCAAGTGAGCCTTTATTGATACTGGGAAGGGATAAAGCAGGGAAGGGATAAACAGTGCTATAAGATTTGGCTAGACAAAAGTAATGACTCTCATTACAAAGTGAGTATTTTTTTTTCAAGCTTTAGTTCAGTTTATTTTTCTTGTATAAAACTATGTAGTAGCCACAGCTGGAGCCTGGGTCCTCTGAACAGAGACTCTGGTGTGGGTCTTCACAAGATGGTCCGTGAACTCCTGATAGGGAGACTTGGTGAACACAGTCTCCTTCCAGAGATCAGGGGTGAGATAGCTGTAGGTCTTGGAGATGGCATCGAAAGTAGCCTTGGCAAAGTTCCCTAGGGTGGCAGTGCAGCCCCTGGCCGAGGTGTAGCAGTCGTCAATACCAGCCATCATCAGCAGTTTCTTGGGCACAGGGGCCGAGACAATGCCAGTGCCTCTGGGGGCGGGGATGAGACGCACCAGCACAGAGCCACAGCGGCCAGTCACCTTGCACGGGACAGTGTGGGGCTTGCCGATCTTGTTCCCCCAGTAGCCTCGCCGCACAGGGACAATGGAAAGCTTCGCCAGAATGATGGCTCCGCGGATGGCAGTGGCTACCTCCTTGGAACACTTGACATCCAAACCGACGTGTCCATTGTAATCTCCGATGGCGACAAATGCCTTGAACCTGGTCCGCTGGCCCGCGCGCGTCTGCTTCTGCACAGGCATGATCTTCAAAACCTCGTCCTTGAGGGAGGCTCCCAGGAAGAAGTCGATGATCTCAGACTCCTTGATGGGCAGGGAGAAGAGATAGATCTCCTCCAGGGACTTGATCTTCATGTCTTTGACCAGGCGGCCCAGCTTGGTGACGGGGATCCACTCCTTGTCCGCGGCCTTGCCCCCGCGAGCTCCGCGGCCTCGGCCCCGGCCCCGACCACGGCCCCGGCCCGGCCCGGCCCCGGATGCCGCTGCCGAAGCCACCGCGGAAACCGCCGCGGCCTCCCATTCCAGGGCCCCCGGGCCCTCCGGGCCCTCCCGCAGCACCGGCGTCATCCGCCATTTGGTGTTCTCTCCGAGAGGAAACAAAGTGAGTATTTTAAAGCAAAAGAGCCTGTTGGGAATATTGTTTTATAAAATAGTGGTTTTTTTTATTAACTTTTTAAAATTCAATTAGGTAACATATAGTGTACCAATAGTTTCAAATGTAGATTTCAGTTATTCATCCATAGCATATAATAGCTAATGCTCAGTACTTACTGTTATAGCTTCTTGAAAGCAGAATTTTAACCCACTGAGCCACCCAGGCGCCCTTGAAAGCAGAATTTTAGATCACATTTTCTGATTACTTCCATGTCGTACAACACTTTCCTGCTAGCAACCTTCAAAACATACTGTTTGTTAGAGGAATTTCTTTAATAATAAATAAATAGGAATTCATTTAAATTTATAAATATATAAAATAAATAGGAATTTATTTAAATTTATTTAAATATTACACACTGTTTCATTGTTCATAAATAAGGTGATGATATTATAGCCATTAGTTGGTAGCACTGATATATCACTATCTTTTTACTTCTCAGTGCATTCTCTTTACACAAATAGATATATATTTTAAAAAATGTGAATCTGTGGCAAACTTGTAAAAAACCCTATACAGTAAAGTTTATCATTTTAAGTAATCTCAATTATCTTCCTCAATTGTGATAGTATATCCTTCTATCTAGGCCAGATATTGTATGAGGGATTTGAAGAGACATACTTTTCTAAATTTCACTTTTCTCATCTGCAAAATGCTTATCATGATCCTACAAAAAAATACACTTATAATTTTTTGATGAAAATTTATTTATTTATTTTAAGATTTTATTTCTTTATCAGAGAGAGTGGGCGAGAGAGCAAGCACAGGCAGACAGAATGGCAGGCAGAGGTAGAGGGAGAAGCAGGCTCCGGCCGAGCAAGGAGCCAGATGCGGGACTCGATCCCAGGATGCTGGGATCATGACCTGAGCCAAAGGCAGCTGCTTAACCAACTGAGCCACCCAGGCGTCCCTTTTGATGAAAATTTAATCTGTATAAACAATATATTTGCTGTAATGCGTGGTTCATGGAAAACATCTTTTTTAATTATAAGCAGTATTAGAAATTAAGTAAATGTGTCTATAATATTTAAAGTTTTAACACATAATTCCACTGCTTTGCCTTATTTTCTCAAATCCCTTTACCACTTTCACTGACAGAGTCAAATGTACTTTTTCTACTAGTAGCCAGCTCTTTGTCTTTTGTCAGAAAGATGCCCTTGTGAATTATTTATAATAGAGATATTAGCAATAATAATAATAATAATAATAATAAATAGCAATGAAAATGTTAAAAAAAAAGTTTTCTTAACTAATTAGGGTTCTTAGACATCAATTAGAGGAACCACCTCGGGCAAGCAAATTAATCTGCAAGACATTCCCAGAATTAACAAGTCAGTCAGATACAGGGTTGTCTGTAGACTGAAAAGAACTAGGTTTGGAAAATAGGTAAGGACAGTGAAAAAAGTGATCAAATTTTTGGGCAAAATAAACTCTTAGGTGTCCTTTCAATGGAGTCCTGTTCATTATGTAGCAGAAACTCTGGAGATTATCTCAATCCATTGGAGTCACCCCGTTTATTAGCTTGCTATTGACAAAGTTATTTACAAACTGTAGAGCAAGAGGTTATAATGGAGAAAACTGATGGTAATGCACAGGATTCTTGTTAACAATAATGCAAGTTAGTGATTTTTCATTAGAAAACATAAATTCTATAACCCAAATTATGGGCCCAGAGCACTTCTGCTGCACAACTCTGCTTATATCCCAAATAACCATGTGAACTAGTTTTAATATCTGCTTCTCTTATTAATTTTTGAATAAAAATTCTTGACACAAGTATTTTATAATTGTGTGATAATCATGAATTTAATTTTTGGAGAACAAAACACACTTTAGCATAACTAGGTTTGTTCACAGAACCAGCCTTGATAACACACTTCTATATGTTAGAAATGATGTAATAAATGTAGAATATTGGGCACTTGTTTGGTATTCTTTGCCATGTTTTGCACTATCTAAAAGAGATCAGTGAACTTGGACTGGAGTTAGTAGACATGGAAGAAAATAAAATATTACAGAGAAGAATACTCTGTGGTCCACAACCTAAACGGCCTGGGATTCCCATCATTTGGATCCCTGTAGCTTTACAGAAGTCAATTAAATTTTTGTATCTCTGATTAAAGTTGTTTCCCCAGTACTTTTTCAAACATCTCTTGTAAAGTATTGTTTCCCAGAAAAAAAGGGATTTTGCACATGTATCTGCCTTTGTCTCTGGTCATGATCTCAGTCAGGATCCTGGGATCGAGCCCCATAGCGGGCTTCCTGCTCATTAGGGAGTATACTTCTCAGTCTCTCTCTGCAGCTACATCCCCCTGCCCCACTCATGCTCTCTCTCTCTCAAATAAATAAATACAATCTTTAATTTTTAATTAAAAATAAGATAAATAAATTAAAATAAAAAGTCTGGGTTTACTGCCCCATTTAGCTCCTTTTGTTTTTTTGAGTTGTATTTAAAGCAGCATGAGAGAACATGAGGCTCTCAAACTTAAAAAAAAAAAGGAAAAAATTGAGTTTTGTTAGGATTTAAGATCTTGTCTGCTAGACAAAAACGTTGGCTTTGTTAACATGTGAAAATTATCAAAAGGGAATAAGATAGAATTCTAATAATTTTTGTAGAAATTAAAAATTTTCTCCAACCCAATTACATACAGACCCATTAAGTAAATTCATTCCAATGTCCCAAACCAACCTTTTCTAATAGTAATGCATCTGTGTAAACAGGGTCAACCCAAGGAATAAATAAATATTATTATTTTTTCCTGTCTCTTCCACAGTCTCATCTGGGTATATTGGTAGCAAGCCAATTATCTATCTTATAAGACATGATATCATAAGGAAGGGTATTCTGTCCATTTGGAACAACTGAAAATCATTGTAATTTTATCTTGGTGCAGTAACTTGAGATGGCACAGTGTGGTTTATGAATATATTTTATTTTTTTTTTACTGGGAAGAAGAGATTATAGAGATATTGGTTATCCAAGAGAGACTGACAGGTGTTGATAGTTGCCAGGTCAATATCCATCTACTTTTTCCTTTAGTATCAGAAAGCACTGAGGGATTGACAACAAGGAAACTTAAAACAACATCAAATATTTTATTGTCTCTTTTCTAGTTACATTGTAACCTTATGACAAAGTATCAGTCGTACAAGATATCATTCTCTTTTACCTCTATCTTTCTGCCAGAAATGTGGGCTTAATAGTGAGAACTCCAACAGCAATTTTTGCAACTGTGAATAAAAAGCCATGAAAACCTCTAAGATAGTTCACTTGACTTTCTTAAGACTCTGAACCAACACCAGAAAACACTCTCTGTAGTCTTCTTGTTAAATGAAAAATATGGTTAAACCACTTTTGACAGTCTACTACCTACAGCAAACTGTAAATCTTAATTGAAATATGTCCTCTCAGCTGTGCTTAAGCAACTGAGTCCTGAGCTTTTCAGGTTTTCAGTCTGAAAGAGTACACCTCGGGTGCTCTGAAAGGGAAGAGAAACGACACCCTGTTCTCCATATAAATTAAAGAAGAGAAATCTGTGCATTTAAGTGGGCCATATAAAATTTATCAAGCAGTTATCTCCTAACTCCTTCCTATCCAAATTACCTGATATGCTCTCCCTACTCCTTTATTCCACATTACTGCCTTTTCACAACATGTCTTCTGTTATTTCCTTCTTGCAAGCTAGTTTTGATTTCTGCATCTAAAAAAATCAACAATCATTGTGTATTTCAATTCCCATTTTCCTCAAATGCATTGATTCTTCTTATCTATTACTCTTTTCTCATACTCAGTGTCTTTGTCTTTATGGGGTTTGTACTTTGCTTTTCCCCATCCTTTACTGCCATTATATAATCAATCTAATAACTTCTTAGAGAAAGTTAAAAATTCCCGCATAGCCACACGTGAACACAAAGTCACTGATTTTTAGCAAACCTATAAGATAGTCAGACATCCATTCAATTTCTTTTTTTTTAAGATTTTATTTATTTATTTGACAGAGAGAGATGACAAGCAGGCAGAGAGGCAGGCAGAGAGAGAGGAGGAAGCAGTCTCCCTGCTGAGCAGAGAGCCTGATTTGGGGCTCGGTCCCAGGACCCTGGGATCATGACCTGAGCCGAAGGCAGTGGCTTAACCCACTGAGCCACCCAGGCGTCCCTCCATTCAATTTCTTAACTGAGTCCCAAATGCATCCTGACTTCTAACCTAAACCTAAGCTCTACTTCTTACACGTTGTTATATGACCAAATTCTTTCAGTTCAGTATTTTGTAACATTTAAATATTAATCAGTTGATGCTTTGTTTGTGTATTTCTATGAAAATAATTTGAATACTGTAGATTTATTGTTATATTTATAGGTTTATAATCAAAGTTTCATCAGTTGAAGTTTTTGGAAATTTCAGATATAATGATTAACCTAAAATGATACTGCCTCAAATCCCTCTGATAATCAAGGCCCAACACCTGATTATAGCCAAACCTGTGGTGGATAGTTCCATGGGAAATTGCAGTTACTTAACACTGATAGCATCTCATGTTCTCTCTCTCATTTTATAATGTCTCCAACACAACCTGAAAGTGTAGGAGAGTTAATGTCCTCTGAGGACAGCTCTCAGTGAAGTGGAAATAAGAACCATAGGTAAAATTGTCAGTTTTCAGGTCTTCATGAGGACAACTTAAAGAAGTTTCTCAGGACCTTTCAGTAAAAGCAAGCCTTCATTTTCTATCCACAACAATTATATCAACAATGTACCTCTTTGACAAAGTTGCTTCTTCACTGTATCACTTTCCCATTCTTTTCTACCTTGGATAATCTCCCAGATAAACTAACAGTACTCAAATCCTTTGTCCTAATCTTTGCTCTCAGGATAAATGGAGCCAAAAGACTTAGATTAATATCAAGTTCTGAATGGGATCTTAGAGCTATTTCTGTCCAGATTTTCATAAACATAGGGACCTTTGAATTATCAGGCTATAAATAAGTTCTAAATGGAGGGGGCAAAAGCAAAAAGTAGAAATTTTTATGTTTGATTTTTAATCATGATTAATTGACTTTATTGATTATTATAAATACTAACATTATAAAAGTGTGGATCTTTGTAAAACAATGTCATATTGTAAGAAAGAAGTTGCATAATCCTTTTGAGAATATTAAACCAAGTGTTCAGGTGCCATCTAATTTCTTGTTTAATCCAGAACTTTGGTGTGCATCATCTTGAGGAATAGGATTTTGAAGTCCAGACAGACTAAGAGAAAACTGATCCAAATGTGTGTGTTTATATTTCTGCTTTTGTTGTAAAAATCAAAGTGTGATTGCTGGTTTAAAATGGTAAAACTAATAATGTTCATGGACTCGATTATAAATTTTCTAATTGTATGGGAAGAATCCAATAAACATAGAATTAATTGATTTGCAAATCCCCAGAGATACAGGATCAGGTAGTGGTATGTTCTGATTCAACAGCATCATAATGCAGCATTTTATATGTGTGGCTAATGGATATTTTCATGAATGTTTGCTAGCTAGTCAGCCAATACAGAGAAATATTAGGTAGCATAATTACTCACAGTTGTGTTTAATAAAATGAGAGAAAATTATCAAATGACACTAATAATAATAATCCTATAGCAGGCTAAATATTCAATGATAATTACAAGTATTAATCTAGCTTTCTTCCCTGATTATGACTCTGCTCTCCTTTATCATAATGGGAGTAGCAGATTGTCTGCAGTGAATTGTGAAAACGCAGCAGTGACTTTGGCAGTGAAGGCCTCCCATCAATTTTGATAGGTTAAAATGATTCTGGTTGGTCTTGAGCAAATGTGTCAATTTTTTTTTTCTGTGTGTGTCATAAAAGAAAGAAGCAATAGTAAATTCTTGCTGTTATTCCATGGAGCCAATAAAATCATACTGCCAACAAGAGGCTGTTGACACTATAGGTGTAGTTAACTGTCTTGAAATACTACGCCTGGAAATAAAATCCTAATATTTCACATAACCTCTTTTTTTAAAAGAAATAAAACAAAACAAAACAAAACAACTATACTGCTTACATTTAGGGCCCTGCTGTTGTGTAACTATTTTTGAACATGTCTTCTGTAAGTGTATATATATATATATATATATACATATTTTTCTGTGCAATAAATTCATTTAGAGATAAATTTGGATTGCTAATTATTTTGGGGGAGGCGTGGTATTTGTGGCTAGTCTTACAAGTAAAAAGGACTAAAAGAAAGAAGAAAAACATTTTTTATTACAGCATATTTACATCTGTCCAAAGTACTTATCTACTATAATACTGACTAATGTATAATACTGTACACAAAGAAAGAAGCTAAATGAGTTATAATTCAGTCAGTGTATAGCTGGCCATTTTAAAACTTACCACTGAATCTTTCTGGTATGCAATGTGATATCTGGCAATCTGGTCCAGTTCATTACATCAGGTCATTTGTATGTTCTTATTACCATTTTGATAGCATAGCACATTTTATAACCCAGACATTTTACAATGGAACTATGATGCATGTATTTTCAAAAGTATAGACATACATGAAGCTATGAGGTCAAAAAAGATGAATGTCCGTAGTACCATATAGACTCAACAAATAAAAGTGTCCAAGGGTCTGAGTGTGACTTATGAATATTGTATAAGATTAGGCCAACATGTGGTTTTGATATAAATAATCTGTTCTTAAATTAGAATTACAATCGTTGAGTACAGTGTTGAAAATGGCAGATAGATTTTAGCTATCTTTGCTCACTAGGGAAAATGGAAAAATGTTTAGTTTGGTCAGATTTTCACTTAACTTCTGAAAAATCTTACGTTTGAGAGAACCCTTCTGAAATAAGAATCCTTAAAGACATAACCCCTTTGGCACAAGTTTTCAAGAAACTTGTTTGATGTTGTAGACAATTCTATGGCACACGTACTGTTCTAGATGTTTCATGCCAATAATATGTAAGCCATACCAAGGCTACATATACATATAGAGATGTTCCTCAGCTTACAAGGGGGCTATGTACAGAGAAACACATAAAAAATTGAAAATGCATTTAATACCCCAAAACTATCAAATATCATAGCTTACCTTAAGCTTATTTAAACATACTCAGAACACTTACATTTGCCTGCATTTGGGCAAAATCATCTTAAGCAAAGCCTATTTTATAACAAAGTATCAAATATCACATGCAATTTATTAAATATTACACTAAAAAAAGAGGAATATATATATTCTATATATAGAATGCTTGTAAGAATATCAGGTGTTCACCCCTGTAATCTTCTAGCTGACTGGAAGCTGTGGCTCACTGCCGCTGCCCAGCATCACAAGATGGCACCATATAGAACAAGAGTTTCAGGTGGTAGGTGTTGTAAGTTTTACCCAAACTGACATTGGTTTTTGTCATCATATATGTCAAGTAGTTTTCTCAGGTTTATTTTTAGAATATCCTTGTATAATGAATATTTACACTGATATCTAGTATAAAAATCTTGCAATTTAACATTAGAAACATTAAGATATTGAAAATCAATCTATTTCTTTAATTCATTGAAGACATTTTTGGCTTGTTTCCAGTACTTTCTTACTGGTTAAAAAGTGAATTTGAAGTAGTCTGGATTTCATTATTATATGGCACTTTCCCTTTGATGAATACAAAGACGATATTCTATATTAGCTATCTGAGAAGAATTTATTTTTTTAATTTTATTTATTTGTAAGAGAGAGAGTGAGAGAGAGCACAAGCAGGGGGAGCAGCAGGATGAGGGAGAAGCAAACTCCCGGCTAAGCAGGGAATCTGTTGCAGAACTGAGTCCCAGGACCCTAAGATCATGACCCGAGCTAAAGGCTCAGGCGTTTAACTGACTGAGCCACCCAGGTGTCCCAATCTGAGAAGAGTTCTGTATGCTATTCCTATTAATATGCAGTTTAAAGTCTAGGTAATTAACTTAATATTTTAGTGGCTATTGCATAGATAGCACTATGTTCCAGGCAGAGAGTAAGAAAGAAATATTAAATCAACCATATTCTATGCATTCTAAATGAAAATAATTAATCGATCATAAAAATCCTTCTATTTATGGAATATCAACTTATAAGCTTTCCTCCATATGAACAATGCCAAATACCAGAATAAAGGGTCATCTAATACAAATAAAGGATAGAATTAAAGAATTCTGGTAAGCCATTTAATTTTGAAAAATGGTGTTCTATTGTTGCTGAGTTGTGGTTTTCAGTTACATAATATCTGATAAGTGTAGAAGTAACATGAGTGTTACGTGAGATGAGAAATGGTATATAATTAAGATATTTTTAAAAGTACAGATAAATACAAATTTGTAAACATAGCATTATGGAGGAGTAAAAATAAATGATAGCTACACACTCTAAAGTGAATAAAACTTGGAAAGCTAATAGAGAAGTAAAACAAGGACAGTGCAAAAAGTATGGTACATTTTTATGAAGTTCAAACAAATTCTGTGAAATCATAGATGGACTTAAAGATACTATTATGTATCAAATATTGTAAAAATTAAGCAAGGAAATAGCAAACATAAAACAACCAAAGCATACAAACTTGGGTAGATACAAGAGGTGTGATCATGTTCTACTTCATAAAGAGATGAGTTAATAGATAAATACAAGTAACTAGACTTTTTAGAAGTTAATAAAACGTTGCCTGTTATTTCTTAGTAATATAAAATATATGGTTTTCTAACAAAAACGTTTATCTTAAAATATTTAAAAATAAATTTTAGGCTACTCCTAAGGTTATATTTACTTTTCCACTGTAGGAAAAGCTGGTTGTTGTAGTTGTATTTGTTTTTTTGTTTTAGTCTCCTCCTAGTTTTTATTATTATAATGTGGAATGAGGAATGTTAGATTGAAAAGTGAATTATTTTATAGACAAAAATCATTACTTGATTCACCTCCTGGTACAGCAGATGGAACTCCTGAAAATATGCCCTTTTGCCTTATGGAAGAGTAACAGTTATGCTTACTTCTGAAACATACTTGGTGGTGGCCCTAAATAGTGACACCATAGTAAACATTTTGAATATTTGCAATTAATTTTTATAGTCATAGGGCTCCAAAAGGCACTGCAGGTATCTTAGCAGGTATTTCAATAAGGCTAAAATTTGCCTGACTGTTTAAAAATATTAGCAAGGCACAAAACATGGCAGAAGTATTGTCCTCAGATATTATTTTTTTCCATATGCTCCTGATTCCAGACATGACAAGTTATTTTTCAAATATTTATTATAAAAGTTTTTATTTATTTATTTGACAGAGATCACAATAAGGCAGAGTCAGGCAGAGAGAGAGAGGAGGAAGCAGGCTCCCTGCTGAGCTGAGAGCCCGATATGGGCCTCGATCCAAGGATCCTGGAATCATGACCTGAGCCGAAGGCAGATGCTTTAACCTACTGAGCCACCCAGGCTCCCCCATGACAAGTTATTTTGATAGATGTATATACAGTGTATTTTCCAGTTATAAGAAAAATGGTTCTGCTATTTTTAACCTTTTTAAAAATTAAATAATTTTTTTCATTGAAATTTTATTTTTTAATGTTTTACTTTTCTTTTCTTTTTTTTTAAAGATTTTATTTATTTATTTGAGAGACAGAGATCACAAGTAGGCAGAGAGGCAGGCAGTGAGAGAGAGAGAGAGAGGGGGAAGCAGGCTCCCTGCGGAGCAGAGAGCCCGATGCGGGGCTCAATCCAAGGACCCTGAGATCATGACCCGAGCTGAAGGCAGCAGCCCAACCCACTGCGCCACCCAGGCGCCCCAATGTTTTACTTTTCAATATACTACTTAGAATATAAAACCTATTCCATTTTGTAAGATGTTTACCATTTAAAAAATGGTAATTTTCTCATTGTGTCTTCCCCTCACATTGCTTTATTTTGAATAAAAAATTTCACAATAAACATAACTGATGCTTTCCTTCTGATGGTCCCTCTGTTGGTCATATTGTATATGAGCCATGACAATTAGTTTTACAAAATTTATTGATGTTTGTTGATATGTTTTATCATAACTAATTTTCCCTCCCTTATCTAGATTCCCCAGCTTTCAGACAGGTGGACACTTCAATAAACCATACCCAAGGGATGTATCAAGTACTTCTTAGACATTCTCTCAGATCCTTGAGGTCTCATTTTGCCTAGGGATTTGCAATAGGTTCTGCCAGAGGCACCACTGTGACAACTGATGTCCATGGTCTATCTCCTGCTAAGCTCAAGAGGTCACTGGTTTCCAAGTTTATCTATAAAATTAATGCATTCCAGCAAGTTCTTTTTTTTAATATTAACAAACTTATTTTAAAGTTTATATGGAGAGGCAAAGACTCACAATAGTCAACATAGTGTTGAAGGAGAACAAAGACTGAGGACTGACTTCAAAGTTTACCATAACGATTGGGCGCCTGGGTGGCTCAGTTGGTTAAGCCTCTGCCTTCCGGCTCAGGTCATGATCCCAGGGGCCAGGGATCGAGTCCTGCATTGGGTTCTCTGCTCAGCAGGGAGCCTGCTTCTCCTCATCTCTCTCTCTGGCTGTCTCTCTGCCCATTTGTGATCTCTCTCTCTGTCAAATAAATAAATAAAATCTTAAAAAAAAGTTTACCATAACGATAATTGTAAGCATGATATTGTAATACCACAGAGAGACTAGATTAAAGCAACAGAATATATATATTCAATTATATTTTATATTTAATAGAAAAGCAAAAGCAATACAAGAGAGCAAAATACAATCTTTTAAACAAATGGTTCTGTAGCAATGGTGAAGCTAAATCTAAAAATATAAAATAAAATAAATCCAGGCAGATATCCTACACTCTTCACAAAAATTAACTCAGATTGGATTATAAAACTAAACATGAAACATGTAGAAGGTAATATAGAAGAAAATTTAAATGACCTTGGTTTTCGCAATAACTTTAGCTACAAAAGCACAAGCACTGAATTTAAAAATGTCTACTCTGTGAAACACAATGCCAAGAGAATGAAAAGGCAAAGCACAGACTATGAGAAAAAATTTGCAAAATACACATCTGGCAAAGGACTGTTAATCAAAAATACACAAAGACCCCTAAAAACTCAACAATGGGGGAAAAACCGGATTAAAAATGAGCCAAAGGCCTTAGCAGATACCTCACCAAAGAAAATATTACAGATGGCAAATAAGCATATAAAAAGATGCTTCACATCATATGTCATCAGGAAAATGCAAATTAAAACAAAAAAGAGACACCAGTACATACCCAGAATCCAGAGCACTGACAACAGAACACGAAATGTTGGTGAGGATGTGGAGCAACAGGAATGTTCTTCCATGTGTATTGAGAATAAAGAATGGAAAACAACTTGGCAGTTTCTTACAAAACTAAACATATTCTTGCCAGATGATTCAGCAGTAGCAGCTCTTGGTATTTATCCAAAGAAGATGAAATCTATACCCACAAAGATGTCTATAGTAGTTTTATTCATAACTGACAAAAGCTTGGAAGCAACCAACATATCCTTCCATAAGTGAAAGGTCAAAGAAAGTGTAGTACATGCAAACAATGGAATATTATTTAATGCTAGAGAAATGAATTACCAAGCTATGAAAAGATATGGATATAAATATTTAATAAATATTTGATTTTAGGCTTCTACAAGTCTATCAATGTTATTAGTATATTTTAACAGTGAATGCTCAGCATTCATGAATTTACCTAATAAAACATTTTGGGTTCAATATTTTAAATACTTCAACCTCTATGATTATATTCCTAATAATTTTGAATTGGGGTAAATAAACCTTAATTTTTTGTAACTTGTTTCTTATTGCAAGAGAGCTCAATGAAATTTTAGAAAATAAAAATTTACAAAAAAAAAGTTTAGTTTATTATTGCCAAATAATTTAAAACTTTATCTTATATTCAAATACATATATTTTTCTAAATTGATTTATATGCTACTAAAACCAGAAACTTTTAGTTATACTAGATTTCATATCCTGCAATCAATGCCAGAAATCCATCTGGCAATGATTTGTCTTAAATAGAGTTAAGATGGGTGTTATTACAATGCAAGATGGAAACAAAGATAGTATAACAATAGGTGATACATAACTTTTCCGTTTTGATCAAGTTACTAATCTACAAAAGGCTTTTATCAGTGACAGACTTGGGAATTTAACAAAACTTTTAAACTAGCATGTGCGACTCATTCCTAGAAAACAACACAATCAATAACACTTTATTTAGATTAAATCATGACTATTTCTCCATTTGAATAAAAAAGGTAGCAACCCCAATAAGTTTATTGAACATGAAAAGTTGAAATGCTATAATGCTCCTAAGGAATTAAATGATCCAGTCAAGAATTACAAAAAAAGGATATAAATTACCAAAGTGTTTGTATAATTGTAATGTACAACTGCCCATTATCGTTCCATAGTGTAGGCTTGTACAAGAACTCTATAAAAGAACTCCACTTCTAAACTGTGGAAAATATGTTCCCTTTTCCCCTATATACAACTATTAAGCCATTCATTTAGCTTTTAAAATATCCACTTAATACAGGCTTTTTACACATTTGAACAGGCAGCAGGGCTCTATTCTTATCGCTTACATCTGAAGGATAGACTTCTAGCGTAAGAGGTAAAGCCCATAAAGGAGCCCAATAATAACAACAAAATACAGTTTAGTGAGCCCTTACAATCTGCCAGCTACCTTTCTGAGAATACTTCAATTAATAAAACATATAAAATACCTGACCACAAAGAGCTCACATTCTTTTGAAATATAATAGTGAAATAAACCAATAATAGAGGGGCACCTTGGTGGCTCAGTCCATTGAGTGACTGCCTTTGGCTTGGGTCATGATCTCAGGGTCCTGGGATGTAACTCCCCAGCAGGCTTTCTAGGCAGTGGGGTGTTTTCTTCTTCCTCTGCGCACCCTCCCAATTCTCTCTCTCTCTGTCTCAAATAAGAAAATAAACCAGTAATAGAATAATGATTGATGGTTGATGGTGATAAGTGATACAAAGAAATACAAGAAAGGTAAAAGCCATTGGAGAATGCTGGGATGAAAGTTAATTTTATTTTGTGTTGGGTGGTTATATCTCATTTATGAGATGTTATTTGCACAAAGACCCAGGAAGTGAAGGAGAGTGTTATACAAATATTAAAGGAAAAGATTGCTCTAGGCAGAGCAAGTAAGTATATAGACTTTGTGTGAACAGCTTGTCTGTTACTTTTGAGGAAAAGCAAGGAGGCCAATGAGGAGTTCATAGTGGTGGAGAGAGGAAGAACGTATTGATGTATGACCTTCTAGTACATTGAAACGCCTTCAGTTTTTATTTAATATGAAAGGGGAAGATACCAAAAGTCTTTCAACAGCAGAATAAAATCATATGACTTGATTTTTAGGTTAAATTCTGTACCAAAATAAATTTGCATGGAGAAAGGAGTGCAGTATGTGTGGAAGTGGGGTTATCAATCAAGTCAATAATTCAGGAACATATGATGGTGTTTTTAGCATGCTGGGTGGTAATAGAAGTGGTGAGGTATGGTTTTCATTGTGTATATATATATATATTTTTTTTTTTTTAAAAAGACACATTTATTCAGCGTCATGATCAGACTATTACATTTAGCAATCAACAGCATGGGTGCAAAAAAAAAAAAATCTACATTAAAACCCTTTGTTGGAATGCTTTACACTTTCCACAGAACAGAAACTAAAATAACCTGTTATACAATTAGTCACAAATACAGTCCTCGAGTTTTTTTGCCCATACACATGAGTATTGTCTAAAACATGTCTTCTTTGTAGCAGCTAGGCCCTGCCACCACTGTGCTTGGCTGAGTTCACAAATCTGTTGTAACCTGTAGCTTCCCTGTCACTTCTCTGGCTCTCCTCTCCTGCTAAGCTTTGTTTCCTGGCAGTAATTAAAATCTTCTGCCACTGCCATAGCTGCTGCTGCTGCTGGAACCACCATAGCCACCTTGGTTTCGTGGTTTGGCGAAGTATTGGCCTCCACCACCATAAGGGCCAGAGCTTCTGCCTCCAAAATTGCCTCCTTTCATGGGTCCAAAATTTGAGGATTGATTGTTGTAATTGCCAAAATCATTATAGCTTTCACCACCTCCAAAGTTGCTTCCATCATTACCAAATCCGTTATAGCCATCCCCACTGCCACCATATCCACCACCACCTCGACTGCCACCAAAGCCACCTCGACCACTGAAGTTTCCTCCGCGACCAAAGTTGTCATTCCCACCAAAACCACCTCCACGACCACCACCAAAGTTTCCAGAACCACTTCGACCTCTTTGGCTGGATGAAGCACTAGCCATCTCTTGCTTAGAGAGCGCTTTCCTTACTTCACAGTTGTGGCCATTCACAGTATGGTATTTTTGAATGACAATCTTGTCTACAGAATCATGGTCATCAAATGTTACAAAAGCAAAACCCCTCTTTTTGCCACTGCCTCGGTCAGCCATGATCTCAATCACTTCGATTTTCCCATACTGTTCGAAATAATCTCTTAGATGATGTTCTTCAGTGTCTTCTTTAATGCCACCAACAAAAATCTTTTTCACAGTTAAGTGGGCACCAGGTCTTTGAGAATCTTCTCTTGAGACAGCCCTCTTTGGTTCCACAACTCTTCCATCCACCTTGTGTGGCCTTGCATTCATGGCTGCATCCACCTCCTCCACAGTGGCATAGGTGACAAACCCAAAGCCTCTGGAGCGCTTGGTGTTCGGATCTCTCATTACCACACAGTCCGTAAGTGTTCCCCATTGCTCAAAATGGCTCCTCAGACTCTCATCGGTTGTTTCAAAGCTCAGACCTCCGATGAAGAGCTTCCGCAGCTGTTCAGGCTCTTTGGGAGACTCTGACTTAGACATGACGGCGGTGGGAGGGGAGACTTTAACGATGCTTACTCGGCGGCGTCCACAGGCAGAAAGCTCATTGTGTATATATTTTGATGGTGAATATTCTGGTGAACAGGATGGGGTATGTGCAGGACAGACATCAACATTTATTTTACCTGCACAAACAGAAGGGTGGAGTCTTCATTCCCTGATATGGAGAGAACTCTGAGTTCAAATGTTCTTTCTCATTAAATGGCATAGTGATGATGAGGATTTAGTCAGACAGTGAAAGAGAGCAGTAAGCATAGTGTTAAGCGGTAAGACATTATAATACATTGGAACATCAAAAAACGTTGTGTTGGATCATCTGTTTATGTGAGTAAATAAATAAATAAAGCTTCCTGGGGTTCTGATAGAGGTAAAGAAGACTGTATATGATCCAAAGGGGCACGTGCACCAAATGTTTATAGCATTAATATCCACAATAGCCAAACTATGGAAAGAACCTAGATGTCCATCAACAAATGAAATATATATATATATATATATATATATATATATATATACACACAATGGAATACTATTCAGCCATCAAAAGAAATGAAATCTTGCCATTTGCGTTGACATGGATGGAACTGGAGGGTATTATGCTTAGCAAAATAAGTCAACCAGAGAAAGTCACTATCATATGATCTCCCTGATATGAGGAAATGGAGGTGCAATGTGGGGGGTTTGGGGAACAGGAAAAGAGTAAATGAAACAAGATGGGATCGGGAGGGAGACAAACCATAAGAGACTCTTAATCTCACAAAACAAACTGAGAGTTGCCGGGGGGGGGTGGGGAGGTTAGGGAGAGGGTGGTGGGGTTATGAACATTGGGGAGGGTATGTGCTGTGGTGAGTGCTGTGAAGTGTGTAAACCTGGCGATTCACAGACTTGTACCCCTGGGGCTAATAATACATTATATGTTAATTAAGAAGAAGAAAGAAGAAGAAGAAGAAGAAGAAGAAGAAGAAGAAGAAGAAGAAGAAGAAGAAGAAGAAGAAGAAGGAGACTACTATAAATCAAATGCTATGGTTTTCAGCATAGAGTGTGTAATCAGGCATATTTTATTAAAGTAACCAAGTAAAATGAGGTCGAAAATTGGAATAACAGAAAACATAAAAATCAGAGATTTTAAAAAGAGATATGGGACAGTGTAGAGAATATAGTCAATGATATTATAATAGTGTTATATGGTGACAGATGGTGGCTATATTTGTAGTGATCATAGAATAATGTATGGAGATCTTGAAAACCTGAAACCAATGTAACACTGACTATCAACTACACTCAAATAAAAAAAATAGTAAAAGGAAACATTTTAATTTAAAAAGATAAAAAGAGGGACAAGAATTTGAAAAGTGAATTTCAAAAAGAGTAAAGATGAGGCTAAGACATACTCTGAACCTTGAGGAAAACACCATTTTGAAAATTCTTCCCATTTTGAGAAAACTCAAATGAATCAATACCATAAAAGAACCCATTTTAACCGAGAGATGTAATGAATGCTCAAGAAATAATTTTATGACAGGATAATTCTTCCCTATGAAACAGCATACAGAAACCCGGGGAAACACCTGGAAGCCAAATAAACTATACTGAAAATAAGAATTAGGAAAAAGATAAATGATGAAAGATAAGAAAATTAGACCTGCGACAGAGACCTAGTGAAGAGAATTTTTAGCTTGTGGTTTAATGTTTTTGAGGATAATCTAGAGTTCATAACTGCCTTGAGGCAGGCTGGTTGTAGGCAGTTTAGGCAGACCCCTAAGAGAGGCCTACTTTGGGCAGGTGGTGTTGGAGGAGGCCATTGGGCTGGACAAAGACAAATCCAACCATTTGACTAAAGTGTCTGTGAAGATGTTGAAGTCAGATGCAGCAGAGAAAGACCTGTCAAACCTAATCTCAGAAATGGAGATGATGAAGATGATTGGACAGCACAAGGACACCATAAACCTGCTGGGTCCTGCACACAGGATGGTCCTTCGTACACTATCATGGAATATGCCTCCAAAGACAACATACAGGAGTACCTGCAGGCCCAGAGGCCTCCTGACCTGGAGTACTGTTACAATATCAGCCACAATGCAGCAGAGCAACTCTCCTCCAAGCACCCGGTATACTTTGCCTACCAGGTAGCCTGAGGCATGGAGTACCTTGCCTCCAAGAAGTGCATACACCAAGACCTGGCCACCAGGGAAGTGCTGGTGACAAAGGACAACATGATGAAGATCTCAGACTTCAGCCTTGCCAGAGATATCACCACATCAGTTACTATAAAATGAGAACCAACAGTGGACTGCCTGTGAAGTGGATGGTCCCTAAGGCCATGTTTGACCAGATCTACATCCACCAGAGTGACTTCTGGTCTTTTGGGGGTGATCCTGTGCAAAATTTTCACTCTGGAAGCCTCCCATATCCTGGAGTGCCTGTGGAGGTGGTTTTCAAGCTGCTGAAGGAGTCATTTGATGGATAAGCCAATAAGTGCACCAGAGAGTTATACACAATAATGAGGGGTGGCTGGCATGTGGTACCTTCAAGCTGCTGGTAGAAGACCTGGATCATACTGTGGCCTTGACCTCCAACCAGGAGTACCCGGACCTGTCCTTGGCCCTGGAACAATACTGTCTATGCTTTCCCAACACCCAAAGCTTCACCTGCTCCTCAGAGAAGAATTCCACCTTCTCTCATGTGCCGTTGCCCAGGGAGGCCTATCTGCCCTGACACCCAGCCCAGCTTGCCAATGGTGGACTCAAATGACTAGTATCCCTATTACTCCTGTCCAGATTCCGTCATAAGCTGTAACCCTTACCCCCCACCCTCCCTGCAAGACTCACTGCCTTCTCCTTTGTCCCTTTCCTACTGGCAGGAGCCAGCTGCCTACCTGAGGCCTTCACCCCTTGAAGTTCACCTCTCTTCCCCTTCCTCTTCCTCCTCCTTACAACCTGCTCATGAAAGAAAGGAACAGAGGGGCAGGTACTTGCTCGTGGCTACTTCCTTCCCTCCCATATGTTGGACCAAGACCCCTCCCTGTCATCTGGTACTGCCTAGACGTCGAGAGAGTTGGAGATGAGGCATGCCAGTGAAAGCTGTCGGAGCTTTCCTGGTTTGGTTTTGTCTGCTTAGCATAACATGTAAGACTGAGTTCTGGTGGCAGGGACCTAGTCCTTGGGGCTATAGCACTAGTGAGGGGAGGTCAACTGCTCTGGGCCTTGGCTAAGAGCAAGCCCTGCTCCAGAGATATGGTGCCAAGGGCTTATCAATTTTGATACTAATTTGCTTTGCTGACCAAATACCTGGTATCAAAAGATGGGAAGGCAAAGACTGGAAGCAGTGTTGTGACCATGGGGTCCAGCCCCAAACTATGAAGAAAACACAAAGTGTATAAATCTGAGTAAGTATATATTTACACACCTTTTTAAATAGGTTGTTATCAAAGATTTAATCAATGGGTAATATGCTCCTCGTGGCTGGGAAGCATCAGTTGCCATATATTAAAAACAAAGAAAAGAGGTGTCTGGGTGGCTTCCTCCAAGAAGTGTCCCTTCTTTTCAGGTCATGATCCCAGGGTCCTGGGATGAAGCCCCACATCAGGCTCTCTGCACAGTGGGAAACCTGCTTCTCCTTTTCCCTCTGCCCTGCTTATAGTTCCTCTTCCTGTCTCTCTGTCTGTCAAATAAATAAAATATTTAAAAAAAAAACAAGAAAGAAACAAAATGTTTTAAAGGCCTTTTTTTTTTTTAATTTTCTAGGGGTGCCTGGATGACTTAGTTGTTTAAGCAGATGTTTGCCTTTGGCTGAGGTCATGATTCCAGTGTACAGGGATCCAGCCCTGCATGGGACTACTTGCACCCCAAGGAGCTTGCTTCTTCCTCTCCCTTTGCACATGATTCCCCCTGTTTGTGTGCTTCTTCTCTCTCTCTCTCTTGCTGTCAATAAATAAAATAAAATCTTTTACTAAATAAATAAAAAAATAAATAAATTTCTAAACCTACTTTCAGTTTAGGTCCCTTAACAAAAATTGCTACTGCTTCATTAAAAAAAAAAAAAGGATGATTTAGAAAGATGCTTCCAGAGTTAAAAAGCTGTTTTCTTTCTTTGTCAGGATTCAATATAGAAGTGCTTTAAAAAGTAAAAGAAAAAATATGCTATATTAACTCTAATCACACTATAACTTTGGTGGTTATATCAAGATAATGAAAAGTGATTTTAAAGCAAATTTCATTATCAGACATAAAGATCAAGTCAAAATTACAGAAGAGTAAAAGGATGAATTCATCAGGGAGTATAATAATTCTTTTTTTTTTAAAGATTTTATTTATTTATTTGACAGAGAGAGATCACAAGTAGGCAGAGAGGCAGGCAGAGACAGAGAGAGGAGGAAGCAGGCTCCCTGCTGAGCAGAGAGCCCGATGCGGGACTCGATCCCAGGACCCAGAGATCATGACCTGAGCCTAAGGCAGCGGCCTAACCCACTGAGCCACCCAGGCGCCCCGGGAGTATAATAATTCTTGAATTTTAATACGTAACAACAGATTTGGGGATATATAGGGAAAAACTAAGAACAAAAATCATAACTTCTACCTTGGACGACAAATGGAAAATAATTTCAACACACTTATTTTAAGATTACATAGACAAATGGTCATCATATTGGTAAGATATGTAAGACTTGAACAAAATGATCAACTAACTAGATATGCTTGATATTACATTACAGTAACTGAACTAACTGAGGTCAGTCTTTGGTGAATCACAGAAACAGGTGGAGTTATCAAACAAAGGAATCTTTGTTTACAACATACAAGGAGTTCACAGGGAATAAGTTCCAAAGCCTTGACTGTTTGAACAGGAGAGAGATTTTTATTTAGTATTTAAGATGAATACTCAGAAGGGAGAGTTTTATTATCCCGTGTATGGTTGGTCATAAGGTTGTGGATGCATGCACATCCACATATGTATTTGTGCAATATGTATTGCATGTTCACCTGAATGAAGCTTGTATTCCACCGAGGGCAGAAACTTCAACGTTAGAATAAAGCAGAGGTAACTGTTGGACAAGGGAAAGGAACTCTGCAGGCTTCAAGAGCAGATAGAAACTAGATGGGGTCTTGGGCTCATTTTCTGGGACAAGGAATGAAAGGCCTTGATTGCTTTTGAAATAGCACTAGGAGTTTTACCACTGATTTATTGTCTCAATAGCTTAGGCTATTTCCTGGTCTGGTGGTGACTGTTAGTTTTCCCATTGCCTTGTTCCCTCAAAATCCTTAGGAGTGAGGTTTTTGCATTTCTTTGTAAGAACCTCCCAGGAATTTTTGGAAGAAGTGTGCTGGGGCAAGTACACAGGTGGGGTATAGATCATTGAAAATAGCTGGGAACAAAAAATGACTTTTCTTATGTCAGGAAAACTATATCTCTTCTTTAATTTTCTAGGAACCTCTAACTCTTTCTGCTGATGTTACCAGCAGGCATCTGAGATATTACTGATTGTTCTCTTGAACCTAAGGAAAAGGAAATGTAGAAAGCAAAAGAAAAAACTTTAAAATCTATCCTCCAACTAATCAATTCACTGCAGCCACCTCTCTGTCTTTCCCTTTCTCTTTTTCTCTCTTTCTCTTTCTCTCTCACTTTCTCTCTCACATACGCACAACACACGCAAATCGACTTAAAGCAATTTTTAATTTTCCCTATTCCATTTTAATATACTTGAGGCATGATCATTTTCTTAGTAAATACAAGGAAAAAAAATCTAGGATTCCTTCATTCTGTGTGATTAAAGTATTGAGGAATTTACTTCCAATAGCACTTATAAAAACATATTTTATTTAAGGAATATTATATAATCAGGTGCCTGCATTTTTCTTATTCTCTAACTAGTGTTATTTGGCAATTAATATTTTGTCAATCAATATTCCCCTATACCTGAATGTGTGGGCAGTGAGAGATGAGTTAGAGGCAAGGATGGTGAACACTCCCAACAACTGCAGACTACATATATCTTAAGCCATGATTTTCTTTGCAAAGGTCAACATTGATAATGTTCTAGTCATACCTCCGTGTACCAGGAAAGAAGTAGCATATTTCTTGAAAGACACAGCTATCAAAGCTCCATTGAGAATCCGTAAAGATGGAGAAGGGATTTGCAAATTAAATATCTGATAATGGACATCTACTCTGATTATTTAAAAATGAATAAAAATAAAAAACCTTACTAATAACCAAACAGAGTATCCAACTTTACATGTGAAGGAAATAATGGAAGAGACATGTCACCAAAAGTATATGGATGGCTTATAAGCACATGGCCAATTTCTCAACATTTAAACATTAAGGAAATAAAAATTAAAATCATAATGAGACATGCTTACATATCTATTAGAATGGCTAAAATTATAAAGGCTAATTGTACTTGGTCTGAGCTAGATTGAGAAGCAACAAAAAATCTAAACTGTTGTTGGCATATATCATGATACAACCACTTTGGAAAATAGTTTCAAAATTTTTTTAAATGAAAAATATGTTGCAGTTACACAAATAGACATTTTACTTCTAGGCATTTCACCAAGAGAAACAATCCCTAGGACTTGTATGTGAATTTCATAGCAGCTTTATTTTTAAGAATTGAAAACAGTGGAAATGTTCATCAATGTCCATCAATAGAGCAAAGACAATTGGAGATTCTCAAAGTAATGATGCCGAGAAAAGAAAATCCAGGCCATGAATAGTATATACTGTGTGATTCCATGACTACAAAAAATCTAGAAAATACAAATTTATATATAGTCACAGTCATCAAATATATGGTGTGATTTTAGTGCCTTCTTCTGTGCTCCCATAGCTTCCTACACTTGGATCTCCGAGCATTTCTTACACCATGTGAAAATATGAACTCTTTCTCTTTATTCTGTCTTACTAGAATAAGAATCCTTGAAATTTTATGGACATTTGAACTCTCAGTTATTAGCAGAAATTCTATCACACAGTAAGTTTCCAAATATAAAAGCCAGAGTTTTACAATGACTTCGAAGCTTTTACATGATCTAGCCACTCATTTAACCTCTGTGACCTCTTTCCCTGCTACTCTTCAGTCACTCACAGTGGCCTCCTTGCTATTCCTCAGATATGCCAGGCATGATCCAACCTTATGGCCTTCAAGATAGCCAATTCCTTTGTCTGGAGTGACCTTATTGCTGATAGTTCTGCGCAAATTCATCACCTTTCCATACATTTGTTCAATTGTCAGCTTCATTGTAACTACCCTGATCTTTCTATTAAAAGATTTAACTGCCCATCCCCTGCCTAGCAACCTTGATTTTTCTCACCCTGATCGAATTTTTCTTTTTCCCCATTGTACTCTTCCTTTTTGAATGCACTATGCCATTTTTATTAAGGTTTATAGCTTTGAATTGTCTCACCCATTAAAATAAAAGTTCTACAAAGCCAAGTATTTCATTTACCAGTGTAGTCTGAAGTAATATCTGCCATATAATAGTTCAGTAGACAACTGGTAAATTTCAAAATAAATCAATGTTGAGAGTATACTGAATTTCATAAGTCATTTCAATATTTTTTTCCAAAAAATAAACTACATAAAACATACTTTAAATTTACTTTCAAAATATTTTATAGCATATAATGGACAATATACATAAGCCTAAAGAAACAATCCTATAATTAACCATTTCATACCTACTTAAAAACTGCATAATACCACACTCTTAGATCCTCTTTGAATGCTCTAAAATAACCCTTCAAAGGAAATACATTTTTAAAACTCACAGATTTTTTGGCAAATAATTTAATAAAATAAAAGTTTCATTCATCTATGTGGATCAAAATAAATATTTTAAATAAGCATGAAATTATAACTCTGAAGTGTGCTAAAATGAAACCACCTGCTAAGGGTGAGAGAACAAAAATAAACATCCTTTTTCCAAATAAGAGGAATTTATTACCTTTGAATCAAAGCATGTGGATTTGTTTTAACTGGCAATAAAGCAATATGGAGACACAAACCATAGAAAGTCATATTTTAGATTTCTAAAAGACTTCTAAGTGAAGAGTATACATTTTTTAATTGCTACATAATGCTACATAATGACAAGATGACAGGTTGTGACAAATAGCATTTTAAAAGCTCTACTCATAATGGAACGAAAGATGTCATTTCCCTATAATTTTATATATGTCTTTAATTTACTATATCTGGATCAACATATTACCAAACAGATGTTCATCAAAGACTAAATCATTTTTAATGGAACATAATAATTTGAACCTACATCTATTAATCATTTTTTTCGATCTAACATTTATAGTCTCGCTAAACATTTTATCAGTTGTTGACAAAATTCAAAATAAATAGGATAAAAAGTCGTGTTTGGAAAAGTAGATTTTTTTTTCAAATTTGCATTTAAATGAAAATATTTGCTGATATTTTTAAAACTTTAAAAGTAATTTATATATATATCTGACCTATCAGATGATATAAAATTTTTGGAGAAAATATGACGTATTTTTTGATCTTGGTTGAAGGTATTAATAAAGAGCAACTGTTTGTATTATTTGTATTGTGATATCTTAGTTAATAAACATGGATAACTGGTATAAAATATGTTTTTTTAAAAATTTTATTTATTTACTTGACAGAGATCATAGGAAGGCAGAGAGGCAGCCAGAGAGAGAGGAATGGAAGCATGCTCCCAGCTGAGAAGAGAGCCCACTGTAGGACTCAATCCCAGGAACCTGGAATCATGACCTGAGCCGAAGGAAGAGATTTTAACCCACTGAGCCACCCAGGTGCCCTAAAATATGTTTTTTTTTTAATATAGAAGTATAGTTCTTGCCAAAATATGGAACTAGCTGGAACTGAATGCCTCCTTCAAAGTCAGCTCTGGAGAAATTATGCCAGTGGAATATGGAACTATTTCAGATATTAACCAAAAAGAAAGAAATGATGATAAATTCCTTAAAAGACTCAAAGTTGCCCTTGACTGGTATGTTTCAAGCTCTATTCCTGGTTTGAAGACAGGTTTTAACAGGCCTGTCACTGTAGAAATCCACTAGATGTTTAGAGGCTATCAGAACTTTACAAAAACCTTGAAGGGGTAAAGACTTGAAAATTCTTTAGAGAGATTAGCTCCCTAAGGCATTATTCCTCCACACATTTTCCTCCAATCAATTAAGACTGATGGATGAGGGGCACCTGAGTGGCTCTCTCATCACGTGGGTGGTGGGTTAAGCCTCTGCCTTCATCTCAAGTCATGGTCTCTGGGTCCTGGGATCCAGCCCCACATCCGGCTCTGCTCAAAAGGAAGCCTGCTTCCCTCCATGCTTGCCTGCCTCTCTGCTTACTTGTGATCTCTCTCTCTCTCTCTTTCTCTCTCTCTGTGTCCAATAAATAAATAAAATCTTTAAAAAAAAGCTGATGGATGATAAATTATGAAAACTGCTCCCTCCAAATGATGCTTCTTCATAAGGATTTAAGAATTTAAAATTGTAAGAATTTAAAATTGAAACTTGATCATAGGATTTATCTTATAGAATAAAATCAAGTGAAGGCAGTTATTATTAGTTCTGAAGTATTGGTGATTCTGAATTCTTGGCCTCATTAGTAAATTTATTTTTAAATTCTCCCATGGAGTGGTGATTGGCCTTCAGTCTTTCATTGATATACATCATTGGGTCAAATGAGATGTGTGTGCCCAGAACTATATATAATCTTTTTTGTATTTCACTGGAGATGGCATTTCTGATTTTTGTTCAATTGAATTTGGACAGATGTTTTAATAGTCACTTCTAGAGTTGGCCCTGGAGAATATCTTCCTTTTTTTCTCTTCCCGATTCTCTGAAAAACCCTGACTAATTCACATTATCACAGTAATATCACATTTCAAGTTTTTCCAAACACTAAAGCTGCAAAATAGAAGGAAGCTACTCAGAATGGAATACTATTATGAATGATTGAGAAAGAAAACATTATTATAATTAAGCTACCAGGTTTCAATGTATTTTATTGTTGCTTAGAAAATCCTAGCATACCCAGACTTTACAGAGATTTGATGATCCTAAGAAGAGCTGAACTCATGGACCAAAATAACTATGCACATAATAAGTACAATTACTTACCTAAAAAATATGATGTGGTTAACTTTATATGCCAATCCAAGTGTTATGGGAACAGGAATTAAAAAAATAGCTTAGGGGCGCCTAGGTGGCACAGTGGATTAAGCCACTGCCTTCAGCTCAGGTCATAATCTCAGGGTCCTGGGATCAAGTCCTGCATCAGGCTCTCTGCTCAGCAGGGAGTCTGCTTCCCTCTCTCTCTCTCTGCCTGCCCTCTGTCTACTTGTGATCTCTCTCTGTCAAATAAATAAATAAATAAAATCTTAAAAAAAAAAAGAATGACTGTACTTTTAAAAAATAGCTTAAAAGGAGCACCTGGGTGGCTCAGTGGGTTAAGCCGCTGCCTTCCGTTCAGGTCATGATCTCAGGGTCCTGGGATCAAGCCCCACATCGGGCTTTCTGCTCAGCAGGTAGCCTGCTTCTCTTCCTCTCTCTCTGCCCACCTCTCTGCCTACTTGTGATCTCTCACTGTCAAATAAATAAATAAAATATTTTTAAAAATAGCTTAAAAGTATATGATAAAATAATGATATACATATACAAGGAAAAGAAAGATACTATACTGTGAATATAAATTAAGTGAAAATTGTTGAAATAAAGAATACAATAAATGGAGACTAAGATGAATATAGCTGTAAAATGAATAAATGAGTTGGGAAAAACAAACAAATTAATGACTTCTGCCCAAATACAGCAGAAGAGAAAAAAAAAATAAAGAAAATATTTAAATAAGTACTGAGATAAATTTTGGAGAATTAAAGAAAGATAAAAGATACCAGACTTAAAATGATGCCAAACATGAGATATCAGAAACAAAACAAAACAAAAACTACACACACTAAAAACCACTCGTATACATTATGGTGAGTTTTAAGAATATCAAAAACAGAGAAGAGCATAAATGATGCCCAAGAGAAGAACAGATCACCTAAAATGTACAAGAATAATACTGACAGCACAATTCTCAATAGTAATAGCATATAAAGAGACAGCTGGGAGTTTTTATAGATGGAAAAGATATTTGAAACTAGGTATTATACATCAATCCAAATTATTGATTAAATTTGAGAGCACAGTAAAAATACAATGAAGCATGTTAGGTCTTAGAACATTTATCACACAGAGACACACATTTTGGAAAACTTCCTTGGAAGACAGCTCAATTTAGATCGAGAAAACAGAATTATGTACTCAAAGGCACATTTTGAAGGAAGGATTGAATATAGTCTGCACTGCAAATATTCTTTAATCGTATGTTCTGAATTTCCTAAATTTAAGAAGTATTTGTTCAAATATTTATCTTTAAATAAATCCTAGGAGACTTTTTCTTGGATTCTGGAAAATCAGTCCATTTGGATACAAATCTTTTTGTCACTGATGGAAATTTTGATAGCCCTTAACTGTGGAATGCCTAATGTATTGTTACAGCAATTGTGATTTGCCAATACATGGGTGATGTGTGTGTGTTGTGTGTGTTTATTTTTATTTTTGATGGTTTAACTCTTCTATGAGATTTTTAAGTAGACATGATTTTAATAAATTATGATTTGTTGAAATTTATCTGAGGTCATATATAATAAAATGAAATTTGTGTGAACTAAAGAAGTGCATCTCCATTTTTTTTGTTTTAAGAGTAGACTGGTCTTTAAAAATTGTCCAAAGAAGTACATTATATTCATTATTAAATTTGATAATATACAATAAAGTATTTATGGTCATACTGGACCATATCAAATTCTACTATTAATTCATATTCATAATTACCATAAGAGGAAAAAGGGATATTTTTCAAAATAATAAAAAATTAGCATATTTTTCAGAATATGATATAGTGTTATTCACTGAACTGAGGGAACAAATGTCAAAGTCTAACACAGTTTACAGAATGTTTTAACATAAATTGAAATTTAAATCTGACCAAATTTCACAGTTTTAAGTAAAATGATAGCACTTTATATCCTTGAAAAGTGGTAAGTGACCCAAAACATGGCTTAGAAAAACAAATTTAACACTACACTAGTCTGAGATGGTTAAGTTATGGTACAACTTGCCATTGTGTATCATCAAATGGTATATTTTTTTCTTTTGGGCTTGTCATTATATTTTATTTTAGCCATTCTGGTAAGTGTGTAGTGATATCTCAGTGTCATTTTAATTGCATTTCCTTGATGTCTAATTATGTCAAAATATATTACTTTGATGTTTAATGCTCTGAACTTTCTCAGTTCAAGACCATGAAGCCACTTAGGAAAAATACAGTTGCAGAGGCACTCATAGACCAACTCTTATTTCGAAATAAGAAGAAACATTACTACCCATTCCAACAAAAAATAGATTTGTTATGCAGCAGGGATTTTATAAATTACCTGACACAACTTATATAGTAAGATGAAATGGGACAGGCGGCTTCTTGCAGCTATATACAACATCATTTTAATTTCAATTTTCAGTATAATTTTTCCAAGGTATACACAGAATATATATTTAATGTAAATTGTGAACATTTTAAACTCTGTATATGGAAATTAGTCAATTTTAAGTTTATAACAATCAAAATTAACGGAAGTTTATTTTAAATTAGTTAGCTTTCTCTGCATTGCAAGACAGAATAATCAAGAATTGGTAAGAAAAAAGTAATCTCTGTAAAATTACCGGGGGTGCATTATAAAGTGTTCGGTAACCGATCAAACTCACAATTTGGATTGAATGGCAAGTGATTTTTAAAATCTGGAACTCATTGTCAATTTTTTTTTCTTCATTGTGTCTTAATAAATTACTTTCTTCATTTGCATGGAAGTGAAGAAAAATGCATGACATTTCATCTCAACACTAACACCTTTAACTGGCAACTCTAAATGTACTTTACAGCAGTGTAACAAAGTAAAGATCAATGATGTTTCATGAAATATCTGTTATAATTCTCAAGGAGATAGGGAGTTTGTGCAAAAATGCAAATCACTTTGCGACTAAACACATTGTTTATTTCAGCTAATTTTAAGAAAATATGCTGAGAATCTCTCAAAAAAGGAAGCAATGATTTAGGTTTGCCTTCAAACTCCTTATCTAATCCTGAACCAACAGCACATAGTTCAAAGAGCAACTAATTTGAGTAGCTCCAATTTACACATTTCCTAACAATGCTTAATTTAGTGGAATTTCTGTCCAATTATGTTAATTTGATGTAATGAAAGACAAAAGTTCAAAAAGATCATCCTTAATTTATATAGATGCCAAACTCTGCATTTTCTGAATGACGCCCAGGAACGTATTTTCAAAAACAAACAAACAATGCCAGAACCACTATTAGGTCATCTCTAGGCAGAAAGTGACTCAGAGCTTACATTACTCTCTCCCTGAAAGTATACTGTAGGCACTGAAACTACTACCCTGAGTCTGTGCTATCAAATTCCTTAAGTTAGAAAGTTTTAAAACCCGTCTGTGTGGGAGTATTTCATTTACAGATAGAGATTTGGTTGTTTATACATTTTCATACTTGATTTTTAGGGTGTAATAACTATGTTTTAAAATTCATGGTGGTTTTGAATACTGTTGGATAATTGAGCTAAAATGGTATATCCATTCCTCCTAGGAAACAGAAATTATAGAAAGGTAGTGCTTTTCAAATCTGACATCTTTGAGTCATTGTAGTTTCATATAAATGCAATAGGAAAAGTGTCATTCATGTTTATGATATTTTCTATAAATAAATTAGAATGTACTGGAGGCCTGATATAAAGTGGGATGCCTAAACTTCAGTAAGATCTTGTTTTCAATTCAAAATAAATTTTATTTTTTATTTTTTTATAATGTCCCTCAATTTCAGATAAGCACCCCCATAATGTCCACTCCGGTTTTTTTAAGATTTTATTTATTTTATTTGACAGATAGAGATCACAAGTAGGCAGAGAGGCAGGCAGAGAGAGAGGGAAGAGGAAGCAGGCTCCCTGCTAGGCAGAGAGCCCGATGCGGGGCTCGATCCCAGGACCCTGGGATCATGACCTGAGCCAAAGGCAGAGGCTTTAACCCACTGAGCCACCCAGGCGCCCCCAAAATAAATTTTAAATTGAATTATGCACCTCTAAGTTCAGAGACAATAAACATCAACCAACACAATTAATAAGTTCTATTTCTTGAAATTTCGGGAACATTGATAGTCTCATCTCCTGGAAGAACAACAGCTAAAATTTTAGGTCATGGATTCCTGCTAAAATATCACTTTCCCAAAGAAAGTTAATGTTATGAATTTTTATTGATTGTTATTGATCATGAAGAATATAACAACCACGATAAAAAGAGTAGGAAAAACATGATATCTCATCTGTAAGGGCATGTGGAAAGTAGGAAATGCTAATAAAAATAACTACCATTATTTCCTAAGTTAACATAATATAACAGAACAAAAATATTTCAAAACAATGTTTTCTTTTTTTTTAAGATTTTATTTATTTATTTGACAGAGAGAGATCACAAGTAGGCAGAGAGGCAGGCAGAAAGAGAGAAGGAAGCAGGCACCCTGCTGAGCAGAGAGCCCAATGTGGGACTTGATCCCAGGATTCTGAGATTATGACCTGAGCCAAAGGCAGCGGCTTAACCCACTGAGCCACCCAGGCGCCCCCATAACAATATTTTCTAGGCTCATTCTGATAACTCTTTTCTACATTCAAATTTAAAGGTTGAGGCATGTGATATATATTACACAAAAAACATCCCAAGGAATTCGTTAAAAAAAAACTTTAATAAAGAACAAATCCAAAGGAATTTCTTTTCTAATTTAATTAACAAATTATGAATTGACTTACCTATTTCATCACAGTGTATCAGGCACCAATAATATTTTTTAATCGTCACACCTGATGCAATAGTTATCATCTTTCAGACATACTGATCACGAACAAGCAAATAAACAAGAGCACCGTAGCTTAAGATCTACCTGCATAAATATAGGCTACTTCAGACAATCTCTTCACCACAACATAGAAATGAATAGAAATCATACATGCTCTGTATGGACATACAGATGAGATAGAAGGGGATGGATGTTAATATATGCAGAATCTTTATTAATTACATTGTAAACCATAATATGGAAAAACAGAATACAATTTTAGAAATACCCAGGTCACCATCATTGTTTTATTTTTATATGTGTAGATAAGGAGTTTAATAAACAATCCATGACTATTCAACTCCTTATATTTTGAAAATTTTAGTAAAAGTAACAAACCTAACACCTAGAAAATTATACTTATCTGCAACATACAGCTTTTCCAGCATGGTAGAGGAAAAGCAAAACAAAATAAGTAAGAAAAGTTTAACATTTCACAAGAGATTGGCTTTTATTTTTTATTTATTATTTTTTATTTTTCATTAATTATTTACTTCTATTTTCTACTTTATTTTAATGAAAATGTCATGACCATAACATAAGAGCAGAATTAAACCAACATGAGAAATTATTTTTTCATAAGTTAAAATAAACTAGCTTGGTGATTAATTCAAAATTATATTACAAACTTCAGTGTTCTTGAAGTAAGTATCACTGCATAAACAAATGAGTCAGGAGTCATAAACTAATGATGATTCTAAATGTTATTTAGAGAGACATTCTGTTCTTAATATATTTCAAATATTCTACACAAGGCAAAGTGGATCCAAGTAATCTGTAGGCAAAATAAGATTTTAGAGAAGTATATATTTCCAACAGTATTTATAAAATATTACCTTTATGTAAGGCATCATCCTGGACTTTGTGGAAAACACACAAAGGAGTAAGAAGTGGCCCTTCAAGAAACATATACAATATCAAGGTTTAACATGAAGCAGCATGTCTTCTCTAAGTAAAAAAAAAAAAAAAACATTGTACCAACTGACTTTACTGAAACTTTATATTTATTGCTCTCATTTTAGGTCATAGTGTCCTTCTGCATGCAGGCTGCTATAACGGACATGATATAGACTTAATAGCTTATAAAGAACAGGAATTTATTTCTCACAGTTCTAGAACGGAGAAGTTCAAGATTAAGGAATGGGCAGATCCAGGGAGAGCCCACTTCCTCATAGATGGCTATCTTCTCACTGTAAACGTACATGATGAATGAATCAAGAGAACTCTCTGGGGTCTCCTTTAAAAGGACTGTAATCCCACTTATGACCTAATCACCTCCCAAAGGCCCCTAAGTTTTAATACTATCACTTCCAGAGTTAGATTCCATAATATGATTTTGGGAGACATAAACATTCACACCATAGTATATATAAACAAAAAAAGACACAAAAACAACAAACAAAAAAATTATTTTAACTACCTATTATTTTCAACTACATAAACTTTTAATTTGTTTCTATATAATATTAAATAACTCATTTGAGTGATTCACTTATATCCAATGCATCTGAGTGCAATTAAATTTGCTTACCCAGCATATCCAGAAGCATATTTCTTCAGACTATCCCATTCCCCACCTTACAGGATTTACCACAATTAGAAGACATGGGATAGAGGATAGATAGATAGATGTATACATAAACACACTTGTACATACCCATATGCATATTTTTTCCTGTTAATGATACTCATGCAAATAAAATTTAAGCTCAAGGAAACCTGTCTTGTGTGTTACTTAATATCCAGTTTTTAGTCAACATCCAAAATCAAATAATCCAATAAAACCATGGATAGAAGACATGAACAAGTGTTTCCCCAAAGAACACATTCAAATGTTCAGTAGATACATGAAAAGATGTCCATCATCATGTATCATCAGGAAATTGCAAAGCAAAACTAGAAAGAGATACCACCTCACACCTGTCAGAATGGCTAAAATCAACACTACAAGCAACAAAAGGTGTTGGAGAGGATGTGAAAAAGTAACACTTGTGGGGGCTGCCTGGGTGGCTCAGTGGGTTAAGCCTCTGCCTTCAGCTCAGGTCATGATCTCAGGGTCCTGGGATCAAGTCCCACATCGGGCTCTCTGCCAGGCATGGAGCCTGCTCCCTCCTCTCTCTCTCTCTACTTGTGATCTCTCTCTGTCAAATGAATAAAATCTTAAAAAAAAAAAAGTAACAATTGTGAACTGTTGGTGGTGATGCAAACTGATACAGCCATATTTGAAAACAGTATGGAATTTCCATAAAATTTAAAAATAGAAGTCCTTTGTGATCCAACAATCCTGTTGGTGTGTATTTACCCAATGAATATAAGAAAACTTATTCAAAGGGATTCTAGCACCCCTATGTTTATAGCAGCATTATTTATAAAGCTAAGATATGGAAAGCGCCCAAGTATCCATCAATTGATGAATAAATAAAGAATAAGTGGTATGTATATACAATGGAATATTATTCTGCCATAAAAAAGACTGAAATCTTGCCATTTGCAATAACATGGTTGGAACTAGACAGTATAATGCTAAAAGTGAAATAAGTCAGTCAGAGAAAGACAAATACCTTTACTCATATATGGAATAAAAGAAACAAAACAAACAAGCAAAGGGGAAATAATAAGACATAGAAAGAGAAACAAAGCAAGAAACAGACATTTCATTACAGAGAACAAACTGATGGTTACTTGACGGGATCTGAAAGGAGTGATGGATTAAATAAGTGATGGGGGTTAATTAGAGCACTTGTCATGATGAGCACTGAGTGCTATATGTTATATTGTACACATGAAACTAATACAACCATATATGTTAACTAACTGGATTTCAAATGAAAATTTTTTAAAATCCCAGTTTTTAGCTCACATTCTGGCTTACAAAAGGGATTTAGTCAGGAATTTGGAGATTAGTTAATGAACAAATAAGGGGTGAACAGGCAGTTGTTAGATAAAATTACTATCCTTTCTGGCATGATCTTATACCTTTTATCTAGAAGTATTTTTAGCACTTTAGACTCTTCCTATTTTATTTTTAGTCATTAAACAAAAATTTCCTCAAAGGACCTTAGACTCCATCCAATTTGAGCAACAGTGTGAGAGAGGAAATGGTGTCAGGAGGAAAAAAAAAAAAAAGATGAATCTACTTTTGTTTACTAGTGAATGCATAGTTCTTCCACAGAAGAAGCTCTAAATGGAAAGGGCTCCAGCTTTATATGTGTTCAGTCATATGTTCAGAAGTAGGTAACACTATCAAAAAATATAAAGCATCTGAGATTATTTTCCCTTATTTGAAAGCTGGTGTATGAGTCTGCCGTAGTTTCTTGGGTGTTGATAGAAGACGCAGACTCATGGTTCAGAAATAATATAGTTTATTATTCACAGCAATAGAGGTAGCCAGAATATTAACAGTATTTGTGTGTGTGTGTGTATTTGTGTTTGTGTGTGTGTGTGTGTGTGTAGGGGTGGGAGTTATATATCAGTTCTGAGCCTCAGTTCCCACAAGAAGAATCAAAACAGAGGCAGATAATATTTGCAAACACAACAGGTTAAGTTAAAAAAAAAGATACTATTTCTGTCTTCCAAGTCTATTCAATACAACCATCTTCAAAGGATGGCCTAGAACAAATAATAAATGCAGAAATGTAAGCAACCAATTGAAAAGTGTCTCCCAAGAAACACACTTTGAGAGTCTTCATTTGACAAAAATACTATAGGATATTACATGGATCAGGTGCATTGAATACTGGAAGGTTAAAATTACAAGGGACCAAATATTTTTAAGCAGTTCTGGCATCCAGTAGAGTTCACATAGGTTTTATAAGATTGAGGAAAGAAGCCATCAAAACCTGGGCCCAGGGGCCCCTGGGTAGCTCAGTGGGTTAAGCCTCTGCCTTCGGCTCAGGCCATGATCTCAGGATCCTGGGATCAAGCTCTGCATCAGGCTCTCTGTTCAGCAGGGAGCCTGCTTCCCCCCCCCCCTGCCTCTTTGCCTACTTGTGGTCTCTGCCTGTCAAATAAATAAATAAAATCTTAAAACAAAACAAAACAAAAATCCTGGGCCCAATTTTCCCAAAAGTATGATTCTGATTCTAGTCTCTATGATGTGATCCCTTGAAGACAATGTCTCTAATTGAGTTGAATTAGTTTACTAAAGAGCATACCCCCATTTGTTGTAGGAGATGAACAATATGCAAGAGGCAAAATGCCACATGGAAGCCACCTGGTCTTCAGTGGAATATAGAATCAGTTCCTTTGGGATGAATTTGTTCCACATTTGACTTCCCACTTAAGGGAAAATAAGAGTGCCTTCTAATAGATTTTAAATAGGAAATGACAACGGAAGCTTATACAAGATTATAAAATGGGAAATTTCATTTAGATAAGCAATCATTTCAAAGTCATCTTCTTAATATTACAGACTCTTCACATAATCATAATTTTATTTTGGTATTATATGGTAATTTCAAATATAGTAAATATAAAGAATTTACCTCTGTAATTATAGCGAGTCTGGTCATAGTTTAATGGCAACAAATCTTCAATTTAGAAGTATGGTCTACCAATTATTAATACATTTGGAAATGGTGTGTCATCTTCACTCCACTTGTCTCACTAAAACAGTGAGCCAAAAAAAGTAGGTCCAAGCTGTTTACTATGGTCAAAATGGGTTGCTTTTGCACTTGGTAAAGAAGCAGTCATATTTTGGAAGAAGAAACTGAGGCTATTAATATTTTCAACTTATTTTCAGAAAAGGAAAGAAAGGATAATCTAAGCTAAAGCCAAAATCTTACACAAGGTGGCAGGAGAATGATCTTTTCCCAGATAAAGGGTTTTTCAACTTAGCCATGTTAGGAGGAAGAAGAGATGAGACATTGTGGACTTGACTAACGTTTGTACACTGTTCAAAAAGTTTTCAAAATAATGTGTATTATTTTTCTTCTTTTAGTTGAGACAAAAACAAACAAACAAACAAAAAAAAACACTAATGAGCTTACTCTTAAAAGGAGGTAAACAAGAAACTAGCAAAGATTGAGTGTTAGGTATTGTCCCCCTCCTTTTTTTTTTTAATTCTGTTATGCTAGTTACCATACAATACATCATTAGTTTTTGACGTAGTGTTCCATGATTCATTGTTTGTGTAAAACACCCAGTGCCCCATGCAATATGTGCACTCCTTAATACCCATCACCAGGCTCACCCATCCCCACATCCTTCTCATCTTTAAAACCCTCAGTTTGTTTCTTGGAGTCCATAGTTTTTCATGTTTCATTTCCCCTTCCAATCCCCCCACTTCATTTTTCCTTTCCTTCTCCTAATGTCCTCCATGCTATTCCTTAGGTTCCACAAATAAGTGAAACCATATGATGATTGACTTTCACTGCTTGACTTATTTCACTTAACATAATCTCCTACATTCCCATCCATGTTGATGCAAAAGTTGGGTATTCATCCTTTCTGATGGCTGAGTGATATTCCATTGTATCCATAGATCACATCTTCTTTATCCGTTTGTCTGTTGAAGGGGATCTTGGCTCTTTCAACAGAATGGCTATAGTGGACATTGCTGCTATGAACACTGGGGTGCATATGGCCCTTCTTTCCAGTAAAATAGAGCTAGCCTATGACCCAGCGATTGCACTACTGAGTATTGACCTCAAAGATACAGATGCAGTGAAAAGAATTAGGTATTGTGAAAGCACAAATGCAGGGGATAGAAGTTATGGTACAGAAGAGGGAAGGGCAACCATATGGCAGAGTAGAATAAAGTAGCTCAGGAAGAAATTAGTCATATCCAGATATTGTAAGGCATGTGGGGTTGGCAGGGAGAGCATGAGAAATCATGAGAGAAGAGAGAGAAAATGGACCAGGCAGGAGAGGTTTATAACATTTTAACATCTAAGGTAAGCATATGCAAAGCAGAATAGGGAAAGAAATAAAAGTTTTTATAAGACTCAATACATAAGGAATAACGTGGAGGACACTGGGAGATGGAGAGAAGTGTGCTGGGGGAAATCGGAGGGAGAGACAAACCATGAGAGACTGTGGACTCTGAGAAACAAACTGAGGGTTTTGAAGAGGAGGGTGGCAGGTGGTTGGGTGAGCCCAGTGGTGGGTATTAAGGAGGGAATTTATTACATGAAGCACTGGGTGTGGTGCATAAACAATGAATTTTGGATCCCTGAAAATAAACTAAAAGAAAAAAAAGACTGACTACAGACATGGACCTCAGTGTAACACAGATATGGAACTCACTGTAATACCAGCCACTTCCCACCGACACACACAGACTATGATAATAATAAATAATAATGCAATTAAGAAAATTGCCTGCCAAATAATTTTTCCTCTTTTTTATTTTTATGATTATTATTTTTATTTTATTTTTAAAGTTTTTATTTAAATTGTAGTTAGTTAAAATAAGGTTAATATTACTTTCAGGTGTACAATATAGTGATCAACACTGCCATACAATGGCTTAAATAAAAAAATGAAAAAAAAAATTTTAAAGATTTTATTTTTAAATAAAACCTCTACACCCAAGGTGGATTTCAAACGTACAACCCCACGATCAAGATTTACATATTTTACTGACTGTTCCAGCCAGGCACCCCAACAAATAAAAATTTTATAAAATTGTTGAGTTTGTGGGAGTCTCATTTGCTTAGTCAGTTAAGTGTCTGCATTTGGCTCAGATCAGGATCTCAAGAGTCCTGGCATCGAGCCCCATATTGCTCATGCTCTCTCTCTCTCTCTCTGGCTTTTGCTCTTAAATAAATAAATAAAATATTTTTTAAAAAATTGTTGAGTTTGTTTAACTAGTTTTAAACTAGTAGACAGAGATGAAGATAAAGTATGATGTCATGGCACGGAATAATACAACTTACACTTTTTAAAAAAAATGTGCAATGCAAGTTACCTCACTTCTTTTATCACCACACTGGGACTTTCCCTACTGAGTTGTTGTAATGTAAGGACCTATTTTATATTTTTATATTTTAGCAAGAGGCTTTCATTGAGGTTAACCCTTAAACTGTCCTTGCTCCCCTTCCCCCAGGGGATTCATTTAAAAACAAGTCCTGAGTGCTGTGAAGTGTGTAAACCTGGTGATTCACAGACCTGTACCCCTGGGGATAAAAATATATGTTTATAAAAAAAAAAAAAAAAAAAGAAAGGACAAATACCCAACTTTTGTAGCAACATGGACGGGACTGGAAGAGATTATTATGCTGAGTGAAATAAGTCAAGCAGAGAGAGTCAATTATCATATGGTTTCACTTATTTGTGGAGCATAACAAATAGCATGGAGGACATGGGGAGTTAGAGAGGAGAAGGGAGTTGGGGGAAATTGGAAGGGGAGGTGAACCATGAGAGACTATGGACTCTGAAAAACAATCTGAGGGTTTTGAAGGGGTGGGGGGTGGGAGGTTGGGGTACTAGGTGGTGGGTATTATAAAGGGCACGAATTGTATGGAGCACTGGGTGTGGTGAAAAATAATGAATACTGTTATGCTGAAAATAAAAAATAAATTTAAAAAAAAAATATAAATAAAAACAAGTCCTGGAAATCAGCTCCAGGTAACAAAGCCCATATACAAGGGTGGGTCAGGCCAGGTGGAGACATCAATGAGCAGAGGGGGGGGGCGGTGTTTGCATATTGTCTCCCTAGATACTAATGAGTATGCCCCACTCCTCTGCTCTTTGGGAACCTTTTTGGCACTAATCCTAATCAAGGTGTAATAGGCTGGGTCAAATGTCTATACTAGGGTAAATTGAACCTCAATTGGTCACCTAGCCTCACTGTGGAGTTTCCTGTGTGTGTTAAAATCTCATTGGTCACCTGTGCGTGGCCAGGCCTGACTGCATGGCCTTTGCCCTTAAAAGCTAGACTGTGAAACAGCAAAGGGTTGCCTTCTCTCATAAGAGGTGTGGCCCCAAACGTTCGGTTAGATTCTTGATGCTTCGCATGAAATAAAGCTTTGCTTGACCTTTGCTTTACATCAGTCTCGCTCCTTTAATCATAGACCCATTATTGGGGCATAACAGTATTAATCTTAAAGTTATAAGTCCACAGTGCATCCATCATCCATTCTACCCCTTAACATTCCCCTTTGGACAGATCCATGATCTAGAACAAGCCTTATTTTATAGTGCCTTGTAGGAGATTTTGGCTGCTGCCTAAATTGCCTACTTTCCTCTCACCATTACCACGGAAATTGGGTCCACTGAAACAAAGGTGTAGTGTAAGAAATTAAGACTTCCATAAATCTCTTTAAATAATAAAGTATAAGATAGTGATACCTTTTTTTCTGCCACATAACCAATTCTTGCAAGAATAAGGTCATATAAAAGAATTTACAACACATGCTAGCATTATCCTACTGGACCCAGATCATTTGTATGTTTTTCTGTCTCTGAGAAATGTAGTTATTTACATGACTGAAACCTGAAAATTGTTTGATATGACCACTAATATCACCTTCTTTTTTTAAAGCCTGTTTAAGGCTTCTGTAATACATAGGTTTTTTAAAAACTTATTAAGCATATTGTATATATCAAACACTTTAAAAATCTCTGCTTTAAAAAAAAAAAAACTCTACCTCAATGGAACTTTGAGTCTGAAAAAGATACAGGCAATATACAAGGCAACAGATAGAATAATTACATATTTGATTATATACTCTGAGGATGTCACATTAAATTGATATGAAAATGATCAGAAGGATCTGGATTTCTTGTCAAAATTTTTTGCCTTACAAAGAAATTGATATTTAGGGAAAGTTGTTACTGAAAGAGGTCCTGTGTCAACCAAAAATGTTAAATCATGATCTCGCTAAATTTTCCAGTTGTGATCATTGCTTTGTTTAGCTGTCTTCTATTAAGACTGAATTTAGTAATTCAGTCTCAGATTTCAGTAAGTCTTTTTTTAAAAGATTTTATTTATTTATTAGAGAGAGAGAGGGAGGGGCAGAGGGAGAGGAAGAACCAGACTCCTTGCTGAGCAGGCAGCTGATGCAGGACTGGATCCTAGTACCCTGGCATCATGACCTAAGCTGAAGGAAGACACTTAACCAACTGAGCCACCCAGGCACTCTAGACTGTAAACTTCTTAAAGGTAAAAAAGTTTATTCTTCTAGTAGTTCCACAGACATTTCTAACATCCATAAGAAAGCATGTACTGATGTAAAATGCCAGCAAATCAAATTATTTAAAAAAGAAAGAAAGAAAGAAAAGATATATCTGGATAAAGAGAAAAACAGAAAATCTAATAATACATTGAATTATTAGAGCAAAGAGTGGAGGAAGAGAAAATAAATATGACATAGAGATTTCCACTAAAAGAAAAAAATTGAATAAGGCAGGAGATTTAGAAAATTATTATGACAGACTTGAGAAAAAAATAAAATAGGAATTTTTAGAAAATAGCAATAAATGAAAAGGTAAATTGTTCCTACCTTTATAATATTAGCTGTTTGTTGTTGTTGTTGTTGCTAATTTACCTATTTAAGCTAATAAACAAAGAAAGGTTTCATTTAGGAATAAGGTTTCTATGTATATATATATATATATTTTTTCCATTTAGGGATAAGGTATATATATATATATATATTTTAATTTTAATTGTTAGAAAATGTGTCACAGAAAGTGTTTAAACTTTAAGATACAGATGCAACATGTAATGAACTGCATTGTTTGAACGTCTAATTTGTAAATGCTGTTAGAGGAAACTTGGTGGAAATGTTCCTATGTGCTTGTGTTTCTGGAACTAAGTATATTTATTAATAAGGAATAGTTTAAAATTATGAAATGACCAGGAGTGGACAATTTTCCTAATCCTATCAGCTCTTTGCAGCTCTTTTATTAGCCCCCTTCAGGAATATCAGCTTTTTTATCTAATTAAATTTTATATTAATGTGCTCTTTTACTTTTGACCTTTCTCTTCCTTCTGCTCTTTTTTTCCCCCTAAATTACATGTTTCTGTTTAACAGCTACTATCAATTCTTTGATATGAATTCTCAACATCAATTTACTAACTCCAGAGATGAAGGAGCATCAATATTTAGAAGCGAAGAATACAAAGCCTTGGGCATCTGGATGGCTCAGTCACTTAAGCATCTGCCTTCGACTCAGGTGGTGATCCCAGGGTCGTGGGATGGAACCCCAGGTTGAACTTTCTGCTCAGCTGGGAGCCTACTTCTCCCTCTCCTTTTGCCTGCAGCTCCCTTTGTTTGCGTTCTCCCTCTCTTTGTCAACGAAATAAAATATAATAAAATAATGTAAATAATACATTTATTTATTTATTAAAATGCAATTATTACACAATACATAATGTATTGCATAATTATAATAATGGTTAAATAATTTATTAAATATTTATATTAAATATATCAATTTAATTAAATAAATATTTTTAGAATTTAAAATATTTCAAATTTAGATTATTAAATATTAAATCATTAATTTAATAAATAAATATCTAAACATAATTAAATAAAATAATTTATTTATTAAAATGAATAAAATAATGTTGTCATTATCTCAGCATGTATTTTTAAATAGTCTAAAAAAAAATCTAATAAAGTCTAAATACATTGAGTTCAGATATTTATACAAGTTAACCCAGACACTCAACCCACAGTTTCAAAACTTTTGTTTTTATCTACTACTCAAAATACGATTTTAATGTATTTATTTGTAACTTTGACATAGCAAGGAAACTTGGAGGAAAAGGAGACATTTGCTTTTAATATTTGAAAATTATTTTGTTGATTTAAAAAAATAAAAACCTTAACACGTGAGCATTTCTTCTTAAATAACACTGTGAAGTTTCTGAGTCGCATTCTATTAAAAGTGCTGATAAAATGGCCTCAGTTACTCATTTAAATTATCAGCTGAATGGGTAACAAATGAAGTAGAGAGCTTTTTAATTATTTATGAATGTATTGCTTGTGGATGGAGTGCCACATAGAGTTACCTCTCTTTTTGGCTTTGTTTTGAGAGCAGCAGTGGAATCTATGAATGAGATTAAACATAAGGACATTCACAGAAATTCTTAATGAACTTCTGGGGAAGGGCAATAAGTGCAAGGAAAAACTGCAGCAAGACTAATTACAAATTTCAAGTGGTCATCGCTTAATTATAGAAGCTTTTAAGTTCAAGTAATATATCATTTTTATGAGCCTATCATATTGTATTAATTACCACAAACTGCACTCTTGAACACTTATCTTTTCACATATTTCTTATTCTTAGTACTTAAAATTACCCTTATGATTGATAAGTAAATGGATTTTACTGACAATGCATTTATTTACATAAATAAATAATGCTGTTTATATATATAAAAACAATTGAATGTGTTCAATGAATTTTTTTTCAAATTAACATCTTAATTCTACCACATTAGTTACAAATAGATATAGACTTTATAGATTCATCAAATATTTTATTCTCAAATTTATATGTCCTTTGTGAAGTAAATGAAACTGTATATATTAAATATAATCCTATCACATGTAACAGTTACTAGTGCATCCCAGGACATACATAGGTCAGGTCCTCCTCAAGGCATCACGGATAACTGGATTTAACTTTCTATCCTAGGAGTCTTCTGTATATTTCTGTGGCTTTTATACTACAATCAGGAGGAAGAATTCTTTTGCTAAAAGCTTCCAAATGACTATGCGAGTAGATTATTTGTAGACTAGTGATATAATATTATTGTTTAATATGTGAAGCATGATAAAATAAAATGCTATTGCCATATTTAATTTGTTCAGTAAAGCATTCATTTAGTTATCAAGCATTCATTTTCTTTTTTTAAAGATTTTATTTATTTATTTGACAGACAGAGATCACAAGTAGACAGAGAGGCAGGCAGAGAGAAAGGAAGGGAAGCAGGGTCCCTGCTGAGCAGAGAGCCTGATGTGGGGCTCTATCCCAGGACTCTGGGATCATGACCTGAGCAGAAGGCAGAGGCTTTAACACACTGAGCCACCCAAGAGCCCCAAGCATTCATTTTCTTTATACAGAAGAGATAGAACAATATTATATAGTAGAAAATACAGTAAATAATCTAGAAACCTTGATCATTTTGTTTTGGCAATTTTAGAACATAAAATTAGCTAAAGCTCAAGTGCAAGTTATATTTGTATCATAGGAGGAAAAGTTAATTAAAAGTTTGTTTATTACCATAGTTTAACACTTCAACGAAATGATAACGAGTCCAAAATCAATGAATATATGAAGTATACAATAAAAACAATAATCTTGAGTGTATGTGACTCACTGTAGGTATTGATAGGCTAGAAATCAAAGGGAAAGTATCTATAGGGTTTGTTCAGTTCCATGCTCATCAGATTAATAGGCTTTCTCATATTGCTTCCTTCACCACATTAATTTGTCTAATGAAGTTTTCAAGAGTTAAAGACAGTGATAGGTTCATGGCTGGAGAGAAGGTACAGAATCTAAGATAGTTCAGCAGTGCTTATTATTTAAGAGAAAGACAGCATGGGAGGTGAGGGGTATATCATGCATCCTGTTTTCACTCCCTTTGTGGAGCACCTACCCTGGAGGTCATGTAATAATAACCAATGACCAAAAAACAATAAAAAAACCCAAACATCCATGTGGAAGTGCCATCCCTGCCTGGAGATGAGTAGACTGCTCAAACAGATCCTGGGCAGGCATCTCAGGCCAGGCCTGTGCTGGGGAAGCTGGTTCATGGCTTTGGGCGCAATCAGGAAGCCAGCAAACTGACGGGAGAGTGCAGCCAGGGTTAACAGGACTGATGATCTTTTTGCAGCCAGGCCGCGGGTGGACACCCGCTCAAGGAGCCAGGCTAGGAGGCTGCCCAGCGCCAGCGCTGGCAAAGCTTGCAGCCCCCGGGGCTTCCCCCCGCGCCCCAGCCAGGGCGTGGCCTCAGGAGGGAGGGGGGCGGGGCGGCGCGGAGAAGGGGCTTTGCTAATTGCCAAAGCGAAAAGGGAGCTCGCATGTGAGGCTCCGCTGTCCCGCTCCTGCTGCCTGCTGCCCCTCCCTGCCCCAAGGCTTCTCCGGACCACCCTCTGCACAGGGGTAAAGTGACACCGCGCCGCGCCCTCACCTGGAGCAGAAAGCGCGGACCCGACCTGGGGGCGGAGAGGGAGGTTGTGGAGGCCCAGCCTCCCGGAACCCCAGGGCACCGGGACCACCCCGGACGCTGCGCCAAACCCGGGTCCTCATGGGGTCGGGCTGGGGACAGCGCCTTGCGAGGTGCCCCCCCGCCAGCAGGCACGCTAGCCCCCATCTTTCCGCAGCCCCATGCGCCCGTGCTGAGGACCCCCTTCCCTCCCCCGCCGTGGCCCCGCTGCTTTTGTTCTGGACTTGGGATCCCAGGTGGAAACTAGTCCCTCAGACCTCCCTGGCAGCAAGGAGGGCAGGGAGGGATTCTTGGTTTTCTGCCCTGGCTCCTCCTCTCTCCCCATTCACAAGCCTTTTGGCTTCCCTTTCCTCTCCTCATTTTCAGTTTTCTGAAATGGTTTTCTTCTGCATGTTGACCCAAAGAGCTATTTCATGAATGAATATACACGAAACTGAGTTGGGGCCCACCTGTGAGAGCCCACCTGTAGAGGCCTTTCATTAGAATGGTCTCTGGTTCTAGCCTCAGTTCAGAATACTGCATGTACCTGAGGACCAAGTCCAGATGTTTCTTTCATCTCTGACTTGAATTTGAAATCCTCCTCAGACTTCAGCTTCCAGGATTTCTCCAGTCCTTGCTCTCCCACTGTCTTGGTGGGGATCCGCCATGAGTGTTGAACACAGGAATGAATGAATGATATATACCCCAGACTGCTGGGGCTTTGTCTTCTTTTGCTGAGGTTGGAAAGGCTTGGGAGAGACCCCCTGTATGCAGATAGAGAGCTGCATGCAATTGCTTAGATAAACGTGTTCCCCACTTAACTGCTTGGGCATTGAACATTTCGCCCTTAACCTGTGGCTTGAGCAGTTAGGAGGAGACAATCTGGAGGTGAATCAGAAGATGGCTGAATCCACATGGTGGTGGTCTGGGTTTGGGAGATTTTCCTGTAGATTCAAAGGAAAGATAGAAATTCTTCCAGTGGGGAGTGGTAAACTTTTTATCGATGGGAGATGGAAAATAAATGGTCTGGTTAAACTTTCCCGCCCCCTCAAAACCCATTATTTGAAAACACAAAAAGCAAAGTGAAGGGAGAAATCCTCCCACTCCCATTCCCACTCACCTCCATAGCCATCTCCTCTTCCAAGAACCTAACAGACAAGGTGCCAAGAAGTGTTAGGTACCAGCAGTGGTCTCAGATCTCATTCAAGAATCATGGTGAAAGGCTTTCAAATAGATTGTGGGGGAACAGGGGTCCAATTAGAGGGGACAAGTTTAAGGTTTGCCTGGTCCCCTAAAAATTAATGGCACTAGAGAAGATGACCTTTGGGAACTATAGCTTAATGGATACAATGTGTTAAAAGCTTCAGTGAGTCATGGTGGGAAGAGGCTATGAGGGCAGCAAACACAGTCTTAGATGATGTTATTAATAGCATTATAGGCTCTAGATTTCCTGTGGTGGTGTTCTTGGCAAGACCAGCCTGGCCAAAGTGGATACTCTCAACCTGGAACAGAGGGTCTTGGAGATGCCAGCACGTGAGGTATGATGAGAGGGTAAAATGATAGGAGGTGTCCTTTGGAAGGACTGACTCCTTGACTTTAAAATGGAGAACTCAAATCTGTACGTGAAATCTTTCTGGCTACAAAGAGGGCCAAGGCCTCCTAAGGCCAAGGTCTCCTCGTCACTTGCAAAGATGTCGAAGAATATATTCAGACATTTCAAAGATGTCCTCATATCATTGGTTCCCACTCTGGAATTCTATCAATAAGGTGAGAGTTCCTCTAGTTGAAAAAGAGATCTAAAAAGACTTCTCTTTCTCATGTAATTTCTGTAACCTCCAGGACACACCCACCTCCCCCTTCCAGCTCTGTAATGAAGCCACAGCTGGTGCCAATTTGTGGAACTCCTTAAAGGCTATTCTCCCTTATATACCCCGGGACCAAGTTCCCATGCTCCCTCACCCGATTTCCTGCACTCACCTCCCACCTGGTGTGTTCACACCTGCAAGTGCCTTTTACCAACCCCTTTGCCAAAAGGCAGCCAGAGTGACCTTTCAAAGACCTATCAGTTCCTGGCATTTGTCTCCATAGAAATCTGCACTGATCTTCTAACAAATTCTCAGTCCTCCAAAGGCACCCATAATCCTCCCATAAGTCTATTCATACCCCTCCAACTGACTGATGCCTGTTCTGCCCCATCTCTCTGCCCTTCAAACACACTGCCTCCTTCTTCCTGTGGAGACCTCTCATGGCACCTGCCTCCAAGCACAGGTGATTCCCATTGATGGGAAGACCCTCTTCTCTCCCCCATCTCCCCACTCCAGTTACTCCCACTTATTCGTGAGCTCACAAGCCCCATGGTACACACTCTCCATGCAGCCTGCTCTCTCTTTTCTAGCACTGGCCTCCGTTTCTAGCTGTGGTTGTGTCATGGATGTCCTTCCCCAGCCAGCCTCCAAGCTCTCCTTCCCTTTAGCTCCAACACCTGACACAGTGCCTGGCACGTAGTAAGCCCTGGCTAGCTTCTAAGAGCCTCACTGAGGGACTGAAAGCATTTTAAAAATGTCACTACGTAGGCTCGAAACTGTAGGCAGAAAAAGCTTTGCCTGGATTGACATTTTAGAGACGTATTGGTCAAGTTGGATGTGTTCACTGACTTTGCCTTGTAAAATTAAAAAAAAAAAAAGGACCTCTGTATCGCTTCGCATCTACCGAAGGCGCATGTATACTACTAGACCACGTTATGAGCTTAATGGAAGGAGACAAGATGTTTTCGCTAAGAAAATGTATAAGACTGTTGAGGTCAAGTGGGAGGAAACAGTCCGTTTGTTGGAGCATTGCTATCTTACTCTATCACAGCCACTCTTAAAAATCTGACACGGGGTGAGTCAGAATTGTCTGTCGGAGATGAGTTAGATCTGGCTCATGTTCCTACAGACATGAAAGCCAGAAACGAAGAAGGAGGCTTTGAAAGCATGGGTTGAGGAGGCCGTGTGGTTCACTGCGATGAGCTAAGTGCCCAAGGCCACCAGCAGACATGCTGGCCTGTGTCCCTCCTTTGTTCTGGGGTCCCTCTTGCACCATGTGGTGAGGCTGGTGGCTGGGAGCAGCTCAGGACAGGACCTGGTGGCATCTTACCTCTCCCACCCTCCTGTGGGCTCCAGTAGGTCCCAAGGGACAGCCTGCCTTCCTTGAAAAGCCCAGTAGCACTGGGAGCAGAAACTGGGGCCAAAGAGTGAGCACCCTGTTTGACAAGCTGGACCAGCCACCTCTTCTTCAGATGCAGGGGGAGCCCTGGCATGCTGACTCCTCCCTTCTCCCTTTCCCCTTTCCTCTCTTCCTCCCTCTTTCCTTCCCCTCTCTCCTTCCCTGGTGGTGCCCTTTCCCAATGCCCACTTCATCCCTTTTCCTTTCTACATGCCTGTCTTCTAGAGTTTCTTCTCTTTCCTCCCCATTACTTCCCTTCATCTGAATCTCCTCTTTGGTTCCTTTGTCCCTGCTCTCTGCTCCTCCTCCCCTTCCCTGGCTCCTGTTCAGCTCCATCGCTAATGCAGGCAGAGCTGGATTAACATGCTCACTTGCTAGCTCAGCCACCCTCCAGAGAAGTCACTCTTCGGTGGCCACCTTCCTGACCCCCTGGTCGCTTCTCCACTTGTTCAGATATTGCTCTGAAGTCTGAGGAGGACAGAGCGGGGCTGCCACAGATGCAGGCCAGAGGAGAAACCTAACCATGTGTCCACACTGTCCCCCAGCACTGCTGCTCTGAGAGCTTTCTGAGTCCTCAACAGGGTTAGGATTTAGGGGCTTCTTCAGAACCGGGAGTGAAAACACCCATAGGTCAAAAGAAAAGCTACGGCCCCCACACAAAAATAATAATCACAAATGAAAACTATGTTAACTCTGAGTCCCAAAGTCGAAAAATTGCCTTGAATCTGTCACTAGAAAGCACCCAAGGCCTCACTCTCTGGGTTCTGGGTGCCCTGGGAATGGCAGGAGGCTCTGACAGGCGCGTGGGAGTGCGGAACTATGGGGGCTAGCCTGCCGGCTGGCGGGGGGGAGGAGGGGGTACCTCCTGTGGCGCCGTCCTGGCCCGACCCCCTGCGGACAGGGTTTGGCGCGGCGTCCGGGGTGGTCCTGGTGCCCTGGGGTTGGCGGGAGGCTGGGCCCCGACCACCCCACACCGCGCTCCTGTCCTGCGTTTTCTGCTTCAGGTGAGGGCGCGTCGCGGTGTCACTTTACCTGTGAGCAGAGGGTCCTCCAGAGAAGCCATGGGGCGGGGAGGGGCAGCAGGCGGCCTGAAGGCCTGAACGGGAACGGGACACCGCGGCGTCTGAGGCTAGGCTGCAGCGTGGGAGCACAGGGGCAGCGAGTATGGTGTGTCCTGCAGTCCCGAATGGGCTGCAGCACAGCACCCTGGCGCTGTGCGCCCCTCCTTCCCGCCTGGGCAATTAGCAAAACCCCTACTCAAGGCCGCCCCCGACCCGCCCCCCCTTCCCTCCTGAGTCCTCTGAGAGCTCACTTCCAGCTTCGGAAATTAGCAAAGACCCTTCTCTGCGCTGGCCCCGCCCCCTCACTTTTGAAACCTGAGCCATGGCTGGGGTGCGGGGCTAAGCCCTGGCATGCTACTGCATTGCCAGCGCCAGCGCTGGGCAGCCTCCTAGCCGGGCTCCCTGAGCGGGTGTCCACGTGCAGCATGGCTGCGAATAGATCATCAGTCTTAAACCCCGGCTGCACTCTTGGGTCAGTTTGCTGGCTTCCAGATTGCGCCCAAAGCCAGGAACCAGCTTCCCCAGCACAGGCCTGGGCTGAGATGCCTGCCTGGGATCTGTCTGAGCAGTCTCCTCCACTCCAGGCAGGGATGGCACTTCGACCTGGATGTTTGGGTTTTTTGTTTGTTTTTTTTGGTCATTGGTTATTACATGACCTCCAGGGTAGGTGCTCCACAAAGGGAGTGAAAACAGGACGCCATATATAAGCATACAGCCATTCTAGAAAAATAGCTTGGGGTTCTCCTGGAAACGCTGCATTGGTCCTTGCACTATGGTTTAATAGAAAAGGGATTATGCACCAAGTTACTTAAATGAGCATAGGTTGAAATCGTTTACTGAGAGTAAATATTTTAAATAGTTATATATTTTTTTTTTAAGATTTTATTTATTTATTTGACAGAGAGAGATCACAAGTAGGCAGAGAGGCAGGCAGAAAGAGAGAGAGGAGGAAGCAGGCTCCCTACTGAGCAGAGAGCCCGACGCGGGACTCGATCCCAGGACCCTGAGATCATGACCTGAGCCGAAGGCAGCGGCTTAACCCACTGAGCCACCCAGGCGCCCTAAATAGTTATATTTTAACTATATCTATCATCAATCATAAATCTATTACACGAAGGTTACAGGCAATTTAAAAGCAAGAGCACTCTCTTCAGGGTTTTAAATAATCCCTGTCTGTCTTGGCACATGAGAAGGCAAAGATAGGAAATGGTTTGTAAAAGATCATATAATAGCTTTTACTAATTCTATTTATTTGACAGACAGAGATCACAAGTAGGCAGAGAGGCAGGCAGAGAGAAAGATGGGGAAGCAGGCTCCTCGTCAAGCAGAGAGTCTGATGAAGGGCTTGATCCCAGGACCCTGAGATCATGACCTGAGCCCAAGGCAGAGGCTTAACACACGGAGACACCCAGGCGCCCCCAGATGAAATACATTTCTGACTTAGAAACTTCAGATAGAATTATTTTGTCCATGATGACAACTGAAAAAAATGTGTCATCCCTAAACCTAACCTTAAACCCTACCAACGCTGAAACCTAAGCTGACCTTAAAGCCCAAACTAGAACCCTGAATCCCAAACCTGGAATGGAACCCAAAGCCTGTACCTGAGCCCTGGATCCAAGCCCTGAACCACGAACCCAAACCCTAAACCAGACCTCCAAGTCATGAAACCTGAACCCAAATCTCAGCATGAAGTCAAACCCCAAATTTGACCTTGAACTTTATCCCATAAGCCCTGAGTCTTAAAGCCTAAATCATAAACGTAAAGCCCTAAACTATAACTCTGTTCCCTTGTCCTTCACTCTAAACCCTCACCCTAACACTAAACCCAAAGCCTGATCTAGAACTCTGACTAAAACCTGAACCTGAACCCAAATTCAAACCCTTCACCACACTTTGCATATGCACTTGCCATTGATGGATATTTGCAGTTTCTACCTTTTGATTCTTGTGAACATTGTTTGGGTTGGGGGCTAGGGTTAGGGTCTTGGATTAGGGTAGGGTCCAGGCTTGAGACCAAGTTGAGGTCAGAGTGTGGGTCTGCATCAGGGCCATGTTCAGTGACACTGTTTGGGTCAAGGACTGTTGTAATTCCACATTGTTTCCAATTCATTGTTCCTTAGCTATTTGGGGGGAAGTTGGGGGGTATTGGGCTCCATGCAGCTTGAATTTCCGGAATGAAATGGCATCAGCTGGACCCGGGGAGGGAGCAGGACCTTCCACTGAAGGGTGAGCTCCCACAGTCCTGCACTGCCTTGCACCGCCTGTAGAGGGCGCCAGACCCCAGCTCCCGCCCTGAGCCCAGGCTGCACAGCCACAGCTGGGACCAGAGCCCCGCCTCTTCAGGACCCACTGTGGAGACTTCTGGAGAATGTGGGGCGCCTCCCACCCTGACAGGACAAGCTGAGGAGGGTGTGGCTCTGCATCCACACTGACCGGACCCGTTGTGGAGGACGCGCCCACACTGACAGCAGTCCAACCTCCTAAGGACCAGATGCTGGAGGAGCTGAGGAGAAGCCGCCTGAGTGCACTGTCAAGGGGTTCGTGGTCTCAGGACCCCACAGAGGAAGGGCGCCCTGTGTAGACACTGGGGCTTCCGTCGTTTTGTGTGAGGAGACGTGGCCTCCTGCTGTGCTGTGCACGGGGCTGTGGGTTCCCCCCTTTCTGGGCTCGGGTGCTCCTCGGTCCTCCTCTGTGTTTGTGTGCTCGCGGATTCGGTTCCTGGGGCTCCTCAGATGGTCTGAGGTCAGGGAGCGTCCGCCTTCTTCGGTGTTTGTGCTCTCCCCACCTCAGCCCTGCGGGGTCCTTCCCGTGTCCACACCCACTCCAGGCTTGCGCGGAGTCCAGAAATTCGGGAGCCAGAGTGAGGACTCTGTAGACGGTTTTGGGGAGAGTAGGTATTTTCCCAGTGTGGGTTCTACCCTGAGCACAGTGCCTCCCCAGCTCCGTGTGTACCCCTCCCTGTCTGTCGTCATTGTTGCAGGGCTGTCAGATGACAGGTCTGTCACCTTCTTGGTTCAGGGGCCTCCCGGGTATCTTGCTGTCTTGGATGCAGGTGTAAATGAGATCGTTCTCCGCAGTCTCTTTTTGATGGTTCCTTCCGAGCACCTAGGAGTGCCACTAATTTGTGCATATTGATTTTGTTCCTTGCAAGATCTTGAATTTATTTGTTCGATTGGCCTTAAACTCAATCTGCCAGTTATTTGACCAGCAGCATGGGTTTAATTGGGAAGAGCAGAGAATGGCAGTCTGGGCTGAGCAAGCTAAGGTCCCATCACAGGCAAGTGCGAGAAACAAAGGAGAGGAACATTATTTCATGGAGGAGGAAGAAGTTGGGAAGGGTGCTTGAAGGAAAGTCCCTTGGAGAAAGGCAGGGTGATGGAGAATTCTCACCAGCTGAGCTGCAAAGCTCCTACAAAAAGTCAGGAGATGAACCTCCAGCTTCCCGTGTGGGGCCTGGAATTGGTGAGTCTCTCCTGTGGGGAATTGCAATGTGGAGTCTGTAATGGGCACTGAGCAGCAAGCGCCCCCTTCCAGCCTCCCCTTCTGGCATCCCCAGTCCACTTTACTGGGGCTTCCCTTCCTGCTTTTGCACAGTTCTAACCAGCTTGTGGTGGAACGTTGTGGAAAAACTGAAATTCCAAATCCACTGCTTCTACTGCACCTGTGATACAGGGGCCCATGATTTAATTCTCCCACGAGTCTCTTGCTAACATGTGTCCTCTCCATGTTGGGTGACCTGGATCTGGGAGGGCTTGGACTCCATCCCAAAGTCTGATGTTCTCTCTGCTTCCGTGTCGTCGTGCTAACATGGTTGTTTGGAAGATTCATTTCCTCTGTGGTGATTTCAAAGTGCAGTCAGCTTGTTATAGCAGCACAAATACGTGCTGTCTCCACACTCAGATTCCCCAGCCGTCATTTCTTTACCACGTTTGCCACTTCACACGGGATGCTTCAGTGTGTTTGATCCCACACCAGGACAATGTCCTGCAGAACCACCACATAACCTGAAATGAGGAGATCATTACAGAACCCATCCAAGGGTTAGTGTTAGGAACCAGGGACATGGCAGGACTGACCTGAAGACCCCATGGAGAGCTGTCAGGTTGGCTGAGTTGACAGTGGAGGTGAGGGTGAGTGTCTGGCTCTGGCTTTGTGTCCAGGAGTCAGCTCTGTGTGGGTGTGTCCTCAGCTAGGCATGCAGATTTCTGCTCCTCTGAATCCTTTCTGGAGTTCCAAATGGCACAGTTTCCTTCTGGGCAGCAGGCTGAGTCCTCTGGGATTGCCCATGTGTCCCCAAATTGTAGGGCACCTACTGCAAGGCCTTTGGGGTCACAATCCTGAGAACCGAACCAAACCAAAGGTTATGGTTAGGGCCCCCCACATGGCAGGCCCGATCTGCCAGCACTCTGTCCATCTTTCTGGGGGAGGAAGCAGTCGAGGGATTTGTTCAGGGTGAGTGTCAAGCTCCAGGTTTGCATCCAGGGGCCTGCTGAATATGGGGGTGTCCAGAGGTAGGAATGCAGATTTCAGTTCCTCTGAATCCTTTCTGGAGTTCCAAATGGCATGGTTCCTTTCAGGGTGGCAGGGTGAGTCCTATGGTGTTCCTCACTGTCCCCAATCTCTGAGGATTTGGAGCCAGGCCGTCGGGGACACACCTCTCAGGACAGAATCTAGGCTTAAGAGTTTGTGCCTATGGGCATGGCTGCACTGATCTGAAAGCACTGTGGCGAGGATCACAGGGGTCTGAGTTGAGAGCATGGTTCAGGATCAGTATCAAGGTCTGGGATTGTGTCCAGTGGACCGCTGAATGTGGGGGTGGTCTCAGATGTCCAAGACGATTTCCCCTACTCTGAATCCTTTCCAGCATTCCAAATAGCCTGGTTTCCTTCTGGGTGGCAAGCTGAAATCTCTGGGATTTCTCAGGTCTTGCCATTGCCCTTGCAAGGGCAAGATACTTTTTACAGTAAAAGAATTCACCAGATGAGCTGAACAGCAGAAAAGACACAGCTCAAGAGTTAATCAGTGAACAGGAATATCATGCCAAAAACTTCTTTGATAACACACTACAGAGCAAGGGAAGATAGGAGAGAAAGCTGAGATATAAAGGACAAACCCTCCAACTTTACAACATCATTCCCTACTTGTTTATTTCCATTGCTGTCAGCTCCTTCCCAGTCAAAAATATGTCACCTGAGCCAGCCTTTTTTCTTCCTGAGATTGAGGCACTGCAAAGCCCACCAGAGGGGCCAAGGGCACCCCTATACCTGCTGAGCTGAGCCCATTTGTACCCCAACCGTGAGGAGGTACCAGCCTGTCCCCCTGGTGCTCCATGGTCTGTGGCAGTCCTTCCTTCTGGACCCTGCTTTGCTGCTCTATTTTCGCTAACCCTGGTCTCAAACTAGGGATTGCTTCTGGAAGAGGAACTCAGGGAGATGAGGCTCAGGAGGGTCTCCCTGCCTGGAATCTTCGTGTGAGGAGTGCACAGCCAACAGATTTTGCCCAGGGACTTGCAAAATGCAGAGAGGCAGATTTCTTTTCTCTCTTTCTCTCTCTCTCTAGCCTCATACTAACCAGGAGTTCTTAGAACTTTCTTCAGTGACTTCTAGGTGTAGCTTGGCCACTTTTTCACAGAAAGGCCACTTGAGCATGATGAAACACACGTATAAGCAATTACATTAAAAAAAAAAAACAATAAGCCAATGCACACAGACCTTTGACAGCAGCACAGGACACTCAAGGGACCAGAGTCCCTACCTTGGGCAATAGTGGTAGAGGCCGGGTTCTGCCATGCAGGTCCCTAGACCTTTGGCAGTTTCCACGATTGCAAATCCAGACATGCAGAATCCTGAGGGACAACCTACTAACTGCAAAAGAGCAAAAATTCATCAGGATTCAGAGAGTGGAAATCCATTTGTACTGGAAAAGAAAGAAGTAGGCTTGCTGTGAATCCAGCAGGGAGGACAGGCATAGATAAAGGCTGGTGTATGGGTCACGGAAACTATTGTTTCTCAAGGGTCCTGCTGTCTCTGTAAAATGCTATGAGGACTGTCTCTTGGGGACCTCCTGCTTTCCTACCAGTGACACCCCCAGATTCTGCTTTGCTAGTCCCATGGATTCCTGGGGATACCCAGTTGATAAGCTATGCTGTCCTCATGACAACACTTGCTAATGGACTGAATGTTTGTGTCTTGTCCCAATTCAGATGTTGAAGCCCTGACCCTCAAGGAGTGCCATCAGGAGGTATGGGCTTTGAGAGGTGGTGAGGTCATGAGATTGGAACACTTGTGAATGAGATAAAAGCACTTCTGAGAAACGACCTGAGAGATTGTTCTGCCAGCTGTCATCCATGCAAGTCTACAACAGAAATATGGGCATTTGTAGATAATGAAGCAGTCTCTTGCTAGATATCAGATCTCCCAGGATCTTGCTTTTGGACTTCTCAGTCTCTAGAACTGCAAGGAATAGTACATGTTTTGCTGTTTCAGCCACCCAGTCTGTCATCATTTGTTGCAGCAACTTGAACTGAATAAAGCAGAGCCCAAGTCCTGGTTAATCCCTGCTTCTACTCATTTCCCCTCAGAAAGAGCTTCTAATCCAGAACTGACCTCTGCTTTCCATACACGTGCTTCAGACTCCTTCTGTGAGAGCCCAGACTTTGTAAAAGACTCCTCCCTCATGGCAACCAGCATTCTGTGACTCCTGAGGACTGTCCTCCCTGACTGTATTGAGTCAATCAAACTGATTTTGATTCTGGAGTCCCAGGATCAAGGACTGCATCAGGCTCCCAGCTTCATGGGGAGTCCGCTTCTCCCTCTGACCTTCTCCCCTCTCATGCTCTCTCTCTCTCTCTCTCTCTCTCTCTCTCTCACATAAATAAATAAAAATCTTTTAAAAATCTGATTTTAACAGACCATAAGCTTGTTCTTGCTGGTCTTTGGAAGATTAGGCATTAGCCCTTCGGAGAAAGTTCTGAATGGCTGCTTCATGAAGGGGTGAACTGTGTCCCCAAAGTCTCTTTTTGCTGCCTTCTAATCACAGATGCTGAGACAAATCCTCCCAGGTGCTGGTTTTTCAAAGCACTTAATGCTTTGGCTTTGAAGTTCCTCACTTGACAGTTCTGCTTTAATCAGTTTGTGACAAAACAGCCAATTGGTGGTGGATGCAAAGTGCACTGATAAAGTTAATATCAGGGAACAATTTTTTGAGTGTCATGCATGTGCACGTGTGTGCACACACATATCCATGTGCTAAGCATTATGGTAAATGTCTGACAAGAACTAAAAGATCAAAAAGTCAGGATACCCCATTAGCTGATATTTTTATTATTCCTACATCCTAATCTATGAAAAACAGGGTCAGAGAATAAGAAGTGGCAAAAAGAATCAAGATTTGAGGCAGTTCGATTTCTCAGCCAGCCTTGATCAATAGGCATGTACACCTGTGTCTAGTTTCAGGTCTGTGTAACCTTGCCATAACCTTGGATAAGCCATTCATCTCTCAAGTTCAGGTTCTTGGTCCAAGGAGGGAAGGGGCACAGGTTGAGTACCTCCAGTGGGACTTCCTGGCAGGCTTGTTCATCCAAGCATTCCTGTTTCAGTTGGAGTAATTGAAGCCAGTCTTTGTTTTACCGAAGGCCAAGCTTGTCCAGTGTGTCCATGCCACCAGCCAACAGCATTTGTCCATGCCATGTAACAACTGAGCAACATTCATAGGAATGGGGGGAGGAAAAGATGTCCACAGGTGTTGACAGATGTTCTGCATGGAGGAACAGGAGCTGGGGCCATCACCTGCTGTTTCTAGTGGCCTTCTCTGTCGAGTTAAAATAAATGGCAATTATTTGCAATGACAGGGGTGAAAGTAGAGGGTATTATGCCAAGCGAAATAAGTCAGTCAGAGAAAGACAATTATCATATGATCTCACTCATATGTGGAGTTCAAGAAACAAACCAGAATCATAGGGGAGTAAAGGAAAAAAATAAAACAAGATGAAGTCAAAGAGGGAGACAAACCAGAAGAGACTTTAAAAAAAAAGATTTTTATTTACTTATTTGACAAACAGAGATCACAAGTAGGCAGAGAGGCAGGAAGAGCGAGAGAGGAGGATGCAGACTCCCCAGGGAGCAGAGAGCCTGATGTGGGGCTCGATCCCAGGACCCTGAGATCATAACCTGAGTTGAAGGCAGAGGCTTTAACCCACTGAGCCAGCCAGGTACCCCTCAGAAGAGACTCTTAATCACAGTAAACAAACTGAGGGTTCTTGGAGGGGAGAGGGATGGGTGGATGGGGTAACTGGGTGATGGACATTAAGGAAGGCATGTGATACAGTGAGCACTGGGTGTTACAAAAGACTGATGAATCACTAACCTGTATGTCTGAAACTAGTATTATATGTTAATTAATTGTATTTAGATTAAAATTTTCTTTAAAAATAATTTTAAAATAAAATAAGTAACAATCCAATAATGATCAGAGTTATCCAGCAGGGAGTATCAGATCTAGATGTCAGTTAAATTTAAGGGGCTTGCCGAAGTTTAGGAGAGTCACGCTAGGTCATTTTCCTGTGTGGGGAAGTCTTCAGGGGCAGTTCCAAAGACAAAGATTATTAATATTTCTCCTTCCCCCATTCCTCCTAGAGCCAAAGATGTTTCCTCCACTCACCCACTGGCCCTGTATGTAGGTGTTGCTTTCTCTCTACCAATCAAAAAATCAGTGAGTAACTATAACTTCACCTTTTCCAATATCCCCCTACCCCCGACCTTTGGTCTTTAATGGCCATGGGCAACAGGGACAAAGACATTTTTTAAAAACTTACAGAGATCTATTATGCTCTACTACCTTGGCCCGCATGGGCCACTGCAAAGGGATTCTGTGAACCGTGTACTCAGATGAATGGTCATTATCTTCAAAAAGGCAGGGGCAGTGATAGACACAGGAACCAAAAAAGCAAGAGTTAACGGACCATCAGAATAATGGAGTACCAACACTTTTATGTCCTTGGCTTGAATCCTCAAGGTCCAGTGTCTCAACAGAATTTTCATTTTGGTCTCATCTGCCTCACTTGTCCACCCCTGGGCCAGTTGGCAGTTATACTGAGAACCGGAAATTTTCCTTAGAAGAGAGAAAGAGTATTTGTCAGGTAAACCAAGGAAATGTCCATTATAGGAAGTTAGGCCTTTTGTCATGGTACTCCATTAGCACCCTCCTGACTGTTAAAGAAAAAAAAAATATTGTGACACCCATTAAAGAGAGTAAGGAAGATTTTATTCAAGGGATGCTACTATGATGAGATTTTATTGTATAGTATGGGAGAGAAATCTGGCTCAGCTCAGACAAATGGAGATTTACAGCTAAAGAGCATGGTGGGGATCACTGAATGTAAAATTAAGATGGAACATCAAGGGTAAGGATGAAGGGATTCTTGCTAAACCATCTGGACAGTAATATTGTTGAAGGAAGGCTAGGGTCATAAACTATTGAGATCAGGGGATAAGGAATTTTTTAAAAGACTTATTAATACATTCTAGAGAGAGGGAGCAGGGGTAGGGGTAGAGGGAGAGGGAAAGAGAATTTTAATCAGACTCTTCACTGAGCATAGAGCCTGAGGTGAGGCTTAATCTCAGGACCGTGAGATCATGACCAGAGTAGAAACCAAGAGTCAAACGTTCAACCAGCTGCACCAACCAGGTGCCCTGGGAATAAGGGATTGGATCAGATATTAAGGGTTATAGATACTGAAGCACCTGGGTGGCTTAGTTGGTTAAATCTCTGGCTTTGGCTTGGTCATGATCTGATCCCAGGATCAAGCCTGGCATTGGGCTTGCTGCTCAGTGGGGAGTCTGGTTCTCTCTCTCCCTCTGCTATTCCCCCTGCTCAGGCTCTCTCTCTGTCAAAATAAATAAATCTTAAAAAAAAAAAAAAGTGGTAAGATACCAGGGGTGAGAGATAAGGAATTTGATCAGATATCAAGAGTAGGATAGAAGATTGCTGAAAAATGACCAAGCAGATTTCTTGCTAAAACTGGGCTAAGTGGGCGGAGCCTAAGGTCAAGGCTAGACAGAAAGAGGACTCAGAGGAACTTGACTCAAGTCTGGTCAAGGAGAAAATCTTCATCATCCATGACCATTGTATTTTCTGCAGTCACACATTTTACTAATTCTTTTATCAGACATTCAGTGAACGAGAAACATGAACGCAGCAGCAATAATATAACAAATGTAAGCGCTCTAGAAGAGACAAAGGCAGTATGGGAATCCACCTCATCAGATTTAGAATATGCATGACTCCATGACTGAATTACTACCACTGCTTGACTGTTGAGATTAAGATGTAGTACAGAGGATCAGAGGGAAGGGAGGGAAATCTGAATGGGAGTCATCAGAAAGGGAGACAAGCCATGAGGCACCTTTAACTATAGGAAACAAACTGAGAGTTGCTGGGGGGGAGGGGAGTGGGAGACATGGAGAAACTGGGTGATAGGCATTAAGGAGGACACGTGATGTGATGAGCACCAAGGGTTATCCACAACTGATGAGTTACTGAATTCTCTGAAACCAATGATGTACTATCTAATGGCTAATTGAATTTAAATATCTAAAAAAGGCACTTCAAAAAAAAAGATGTAGCATAACTCACAATATCCTTTGAGTGGAAGAATGTGCGGACTTTCCACACCTCTGCTGTCCAAGTCCCATGGCTAGTAGCCACATGTGGCTAATGACCACTTAAAAGGTGGCCAATTCAAATGGAGAAATGCTGTAAAAGCAGAATAAACACTGGCTTTCAAAGACATATTGTAACCAAAAGTCAGAGAGTATTGCCACCCTCACATCACAAACATCGCATGACTTCTACAGCTAATGAGAGTGGGACCCAAGATGAGAGAGGTCAACCTGAAAGTCCATGATGTCAGAAAGAACATGGAGAAGAAAGAGTCACAATCCTGGAGTGGATGGTCTGAAGACTGTCAGAATGCCTTTTTTTTTTTTTTTTTTTTTTGGTGATTCTGTATACGGACAAGGAGAATTCATTGGAGATGACATCTGTATGCCTCACATTTTCAAGGGAAAATTATGAAAACGCATATAGACCCACAGCCATAGTTTAATTATGTTTGAAATATATTCAGAACTACTCCAGTCAGTAAATTGCATATTTTCACATTTAGCTTCTCAATTTTCTCTTCGGCACCTCCCATTCTTGAAATCCCAACACAAATCACATCTCTTGCCTAAGGACCATAAACTACCTCACTATCAAAGGCTACAGTTCATTCATTCATTTGATTCATTCAAAGCAACCTAATCTTGAGTGATGTCTTAGGCGCTCTTCTAGGGACTGGTGACACGGTGAACAAAATAGGTAAAAATCTCACTTTCATGGAGCCTCTCTGGTATTTAGGGGAAAATCTTTCCTTATCAACATGAAAATACTTTTTATGGATGTTGCTTAGAATTTCAGTTTTTTTTTTTCTTGACAGTATCTCAGGTGATCATCTTTGAGGTGGTTCTCCTGAAAATATTTTTGGGGGGTACTGACTCGACTTTCTGAGTCTGACACTTTCCTAAAGACAGGGGTCAAAGGAAAAGTGACAACTGTCACTCTTGCAGTAAGAACAGGGATCACAATGCTTGAAACAGATATGCTGCTCAGCTGTCAGAAAGTCCACAAGGCTCCAAATGTGTGTGGCCAACTAACGGAACCTGTAACTCAGAGGTTATCATCCTGAGAGCAATGGGAAATCCCTCTAGTTAAGGACTCTCCTTGACGGAAGCTTGACAATGGCCTTGATTTACTTACTATGATGTTTAGGTAATTATACACATTAAGAAAAGTGCACAAGGCACTTACATTTCCATGATACCATCAAAGATATTGTTGTTTTATTAAAATGTTACATCTAGAGTTGTAACGTATAGAGTAGTTAAGTCAATCACTATGAGGTACAGGTGAGACTATTGTAACAGCCATACTTCCATAAAAAAGAAAAATTTTTTGTGGTTTCTGATCTAGGAATCAGCCAGTGAATAATTCTATATCAGTGTCCAGTTACCGGGCTAAACATGTAATCTATTTATATTTCTGAGGGTAAGCTGAATTGTGATCACTGAGCCAGCTGTATTCTAGTAACTACTCATTTACCCAACATAACAGATATAAGAAGGTAAAAGGCTTCTAAGGAGACTGGTTACTTATATTTTGAACCACATTTTGGCAGGTATAACTTGCAACTTGTGCTTAGTGGTAAGATTTCTGATATTTACTTTCTCCTTCCTTTGGCAAGTCAAGTTAGTTAAAAAGTAATTAGAGTAGAGTCCATTGTTTTTCTTAAATGCTTACAGAGATATAGAACTCTCAAGTTTCTTTACTAGACAGGATTAGATCACATTAGTGATAAAGATCAGAATGATTTACATTGCTAAAACGAGAACTTCCTGTCAGTTTGGAGAAAGCTCATTTTTATAACCAACATATTGGCTGGGCTAGAGATTAATGAGTGCTATGGGTGGGGTGATGAATGTGATATATTCAATGACCTGTGGAATTTGTTCTGTAATTTCCCCACTCCTCTGGTCAGCAGAGCGTCTTCTTCAGTACCCAGCACTGCCCATAACTGCATTCAGAAAATCACTCTCCAAAAATGGTTATTTGTTTTGCCTTTTTTATAATTTTTTAAAACATTTGATTTATTTACATGTCAGAGAGAGGGAATGAGAGCACAAGCAGGGGGAGCAGGAGAGGGAAGGGGAGAAGCAAGCTTCCTGCTTGGTGGGATTGCACAAGGGCTGAAGAAGACAGAATGGGAAGGGGACAAGGAGAATAGTGGGTTTCAGATTCTTGGGAACAGAGCCCACATCTATTTCTATGTTTATCTCACTGCTATAAACCCAGGTCACAGCAGAGTGCCTGCAGCAGAGTCATGGAAGTGCTCCAGAACTGATAACTATTGCTATTTATACTACTAACATTCCTCCACAAAGGGCCAAGTGTCATAGCTTCTCCCAGTTCCCCACACTGAACGCAATGAAGAATCAAACTATCGGGTGAAGGATGGCGAGGGGCATTTAACAGGACCCAGATCACAGGAGCCATATTGTATTGCAGGACCAGGGGTCTTACCAGTGACTAGGTATTCACTCCTCTTGAGAGGCTAGCTCCTTGGATCTCCCTCTTCAATCCTCTGAACCCATGTCTGGCATCAGAAACAAAAGTAAACATAACGTATCGCCCTTGTTTATTTTTTACTATTATTTGTTACAGAGGAAGAGAGAGATCACAAGCAAGGGGAGCTGCAGGCAGAGGGAAGGCAGGCCCCCCACTAGAGCCTGGTATGGGATCCAATCCCAGGACCCTGGGATCATGACCTGAACCAAAGGTAGATGCTTAACTGAGTAAGCTACCCAGGCGTCCCTTATTGTCCTTCTTTAAAATTTAATGTATTCTCTCTCCCTCTCTCTTTGTCCCCACTCTGTCACTCATACTCACACAATCACAGAGTCACAGACAATAGCAAGGCATTTCCCATTCTAATTCGCTAAGGCACTATGAGCTTAAGCTCAACAGAATCACTTTGCCAGCTGCTGCTCTACCGTGCCCTGATCCCTTCTCTATCCCCAAGCTCGATCTGTAACTCAAGTGTCATGGTGGTGGCTCTTTCTGCCCTCCCTCCACAAGGCTGTCATCAGCACACTCTTCCCCGTGGCTCCACTCCCCAGCACTGGCTGCCTTTGGTCTACGGGTATGCCCTCTCCTAGAGCTTTTCCACTCTCCCTGAGGGGAAGACAACCCTTACTTCTCCCCGGTGGCTGTCACGTGTCCGCTATATATTGTGACGATCAGCCCGATTAAGAGATTGGGAACTAAAAGACCGGCTTCTGCTTATGGATCAAACTAACTCTGGGGCTTGGCACACATGACAGCAGCACATGGTGGTAGAACTGAGATGGTTAGGGAGTTAATCTGCATTTTCACATCTGGTCAGCAGCAGAACAAAGAAGACACCCCAGATCTCCTATCTCCCAGAACAGTACTCTTCAAGTAACTTACAGCACCATCCTTCTCCAGCTTTGGAAGTGGCACTTTTCCAACCCCAAAGTCTTGATTCTAGGCAGCACTCCGAGAGATACTCCCTCCAGAATCACCCCTGGCTGGAAGTAGTGGTCGGCCAAGGCCTCCCAAATATCTTCCCTTCAGAGTTGCGCTTCCATCAAACTCAAAACTGTGGCACGTACGGGACTTTCCTGTCAGCCTCTAGCTCTAATGACCTATTGGACTTCAGAGGTGCTCTTTTATACCCACTTACCTTATAACATCAACGTGTGACTCCTCTAGAATTCTCTCCATGGCTTTTCTCCTGTACTAATTGTTATGGACTGAATTGTGTCCCCACAAAAGTCATATGAAGAATTCCTAATCTCCAGTGTGACTGCATCTGGAGATAGGGCCTACCTAGAAGGAGGTACTGAAGGCTTGGTGAGGTCACAGGAGTCCTAATCTGCTAGGACTGGTGTCCTCATAAGGGTGAAACACATGAAAGCACTCCCCCTACCTCCCCTCTGGGGGCCCACAGAGAAGAGGTCATCTGAGGGCACAGTTGAAAAGGTAGTGATCTATAGAACAACAAGAAAAAGCTCACTGGAGACCAACCTTGCTGGCACCTTGATCTGGAACTTCTGGCCTCCAGATCTGTGCGAAAATACATTTCTGACATTAAAGCTCTCCAGCCTGTGTTTGTCTGTCCCCGACGGCCTGGCTCCAAAGCCTCAGAGATTGGGGACAGTGAGGAACACCATAGGACTAACCCTGCCACCCTGAAAGGAACCATGCCATTTGGAACTCCAGAAAGGATTCAGAGGAACTGAAATCTGCATTCCTACCTCTGGACAGCCCCATATTCAGCAGGCCCCTGGATGCAAACCTGGAGCTTGACACTCAACCTGAACAAATCCCTCGACTGCCCCCTCCCCCAGAAAGATGGACAGAGTGCTGGCAGATCGTGCCTGCCATGTTGTGGTCCCTAACCATAACCTTTGGTTTGCTTTTCAAGATTCTGACCCCAAAGGCCTTGCAGTAGGTGCCCTACAATTTGGGGACACATGGGCAATCCCAGAGGACTCAGCCTGCTGCCCAGAAGGAAACTGTGCCATTTGGAACTCCGGAAAGGATTCAGAGGAGCAGAAATCTGCATGCCTAGCTAAGGACACACCCACACAGAGCTGACTCCTGGACACAAAGCCAGAGCCAGACACTCACCCTCACCTCCACTGTCAACTCAGCCACCCAGACAGCTCTCCATGGGGTCTTCAGATCAGCCCTGCCATGTCCCTGGTTCCTAACACTAACCCTTGGATGGTTTCTGTAATGATCTCCTCATTTCAGGTTATGTGGTGGTTCTGCAGGACATTGTCCTGGTGTGGGATCAAACACACTGAAGCATCCCGTGTGAAGTGGCAAACGTGGTAAAGAAATGACGGCTGGGGAATCTGAGTGTGGAGACAGCACCTATTTGTGCTGCTATAACAAGCTGACTGCACTTTGAAATCACCACAGAGGAAATGAATCTTCCAAATATCCATGTTAGCACGATGACACGGAAGCAGCGAGAACATCAGATTTTGGGATGGAGGCCAAGCCCTCCCATATCCAGGTCACCCAACATGGAGAGGACACATGTTAGCAAGAGACTCGTGGGAGAATTAAATCATGGGCCCCTGTATCTCAGGTGCAGTAGAAGCAGTGGATTTGGAATTTCAGTTTTTCCACAACGTTCCACCACAAACTGGTTAGAACTGTGCAAAAGCAGGAAGGGAAGCCCCAGTAAAGTGGACTGGGGATGCCAGAAGGGGAGGCTGGAAGGGAGCGCCTGGTGCTCAGTGCCCATTACAGACCCCACATTGCAATCCCCCACAGGAGAGACTCACCAATTCCAGGCCTCACACGGGAAGCTGGAGGTTCATCTCCTGACTTTTTGTAGGAGCTTTGCAGCTCAGCTGGTGAGAATTCTCCATCACCCTGCCTTTCTCCAAGGGACTTTCCTTCAAGCACCCCTCCCAACTTCTTCCTCCTCCATGAAATAATGTTCCTCTCCTTTGTTTCTCGCACTTGCCTGTGATGGGACCTTAGCTTGCTCAGCCCAGACTGCCATTCTCTGCTCTTCCCAATTAAACCCATGCTGCTGGTCAAATAACTGGCAGATTGAGTTTAAGGCCAATTGAACTAATAAATTCAAAAACTTGCAAGGAACAAAATCAATATGCACAAATTAGTGGCACTCCTACGTGCTCAGAAGGAACCATCAAAAAGAGACTGCTGAGAACGATCTCATTTACACCTGCATCCAAGACAGCAAGATACCCGGGAGGCCCCTGAACCAAGAAGGTGACAGACCTGTCATCTGACAGCCCTGCAACAATGACAAAAGACAGGGAGGGGTACACACGGAGAAGGGGAGGCACTGTGCTCAGGGTAGAACCCACACTGGGAAAATACCTACTCTCCCCAAAACCGTCTACAGAGTCCTCACTCTGGCTCCCGAATTTCCGGACTCGGCGCAAACCTGGAGTGGGTGTGGACACGGGAAGGACCCCGCAGGGCTGAGGTGTGGAGAGCACAAGCACCGAAGCAGGCGGACGCTCCCTGACCTCAGACCATCTGAGGAGCCCCAGGAACCGAATCCGTGAGCACACAAACACAGATGAGGACCTAGGAGCACCCGAGCCCAGAAAGGGGGGACCCCACAGCCCCGCGCACAGCACAGCAGGAGTCCACGTCTCCTCACACAAAACGACGGAAGCCCCAGTGTCTACATAGGGCTCCCTTTCTCTGTGGGGTCCTGAGACCACGAACCCCTTGACAGTCCACTCAGCGGCTTCTCCTCACCTCCTCCAGCATCTGGTCCTTAGGAGGTTGGACTGCTGCCAGTGTGGGCGCGTCCTCCACAACGGGTCCGGTCAGTGTGGATGCAGAGCCACACCCTCCTCAGCTTGTCCTGTCAGGGTGGGAGGCGCCCCACATTCTCCAGAAGTCTCCACAGTGGGTCCTGAAGAGGCGGGGCTCTGGTCCCAGCTGTGGCTGTGCAGCCTGGGCTCAGGGCGGGAGCTGGGGTCTGGCGCCCTCTGCAGGCGGTGCAAGGCAGTGCAGGACTGTGGGAGCTCACCCTTCAGTGGAAGGTCCTGCTCCCTCCCCGGGTCCAGCTGATGACATTTCATTCCGGAAATTCAAGCTGCATGGAGCCCAATACCCCCCAACTTCCCCCCAAATAGCTAAGGAACAATGAATTGGAAACAATGTGATATTACAACAGTCCTTGACCCAAACAGTGTCACTGAACATGGCCCTGATGCAGACCCACACTCTGACCTCAACTTGGTCTCAAGCCTGGACCCTACCCTAATCCAAGACCCTAACCCTAGCCCCCAACCCAAACAATGTTCACAAGAATCAAAAGGTAGAAACTGCAAATATCCATCAATGGCAAGTGCATATGCAAAGTGTGGTGAAGCATTTGAATTTGGGTACAGGTTCAGGTTTTAGTCAGAGTTCTAGATCAGGCTTTGGGTTTAGTGTTAGGGTGAGGGTTTAGAGTGAAGGACAAGGGAACAGAGTTATAGTTTAGGGCTTTAAGTTTATGTTTTAGGCTTTAAGACTCAGGGCTTATGGGATAAAGTTCAAGGTCAAATTTGGGGTTTGACTTCATGCTGAGATTTGGGTTCAGGTTTCATGACTTGGAGGTCTGGTTTAGGGTTTGGGTTCTTGGTTCAGGGCTTGGATCCAGGGCTCAGGTACAGGCTTTGGGTTCCATTCCAGGTTTGGGATTCAGGGTTCTAGTTTGGGCTTTAAGGTCAGCTTAGGTTTCAGCGTTGGTAGGGTTTAAGGTTAGGTTTAGGGATGACACATTTTCTTCAGTTGTCATCATGGACAAAATAATTCTATCTGAAGTTTCTAAGTCAGAAATGTATTTCATCTGGGGGCGCCTGGGTGGCTCCGTGTGTTAAGCCTCTGCCTTGGGCTCAGGTCATGATCTCAGGGTCCTGGGATCGAGCCCTTCATCAGGCTCTCTGCTTGACCGGGAGCCTGCTTCCCCATCTTTCTCTCTGCCTGCCTCTCTGCCTACTTGTGATCTCTGTCTGTCAAATAAATAGAATTAGTAAAAGCTATTATATGATCTTTTACAAACCATTTCCTATCTTTGCATTTCATGTGCCAAGACAGACAGGGGTTATTTAAAACCCTGAAGAGAGTGCACTTGCTTTTAAATTGCCTGTAACCTTCGTGTAATAGATTTATGATTGATAATAGATTTAGTTAAAATATAACTATTTAAAATATTTACTCTCAGTAAACGATTTCAACCTATGCTCATTTAAGTAACTTGGTGCATAATCCCTTTTCTATTAAACCATAGTGCAAGGACCAATGCCGCGTTTCCGAGAGAACCCCAAGCTATTTTTCTAGAATGGCCATATGCATATGTATCAGGCGTCCTGTTTTCACTCCCTTTGTGGAGCACCTACCCTGGAGGTCATGTAATAACCAATGACCAAAAAAACAAACCAAAAACCCAAACATCCAGGTCGAAGTGCCATCCCTGCCTGGAGTGGAGGAGACTGCTCAGACAGATCCCAGGCAGGCATCTCAGCCCAGGCCTGTGCTGGGGAAGCTGTTTCCTGGCTTTGGGCGCAATCTGGAAGCCAGCAAACTGACCCAAGGGTGCAGCTGGCCTTTAGGACTGATGATCTTTTCGCAGCCAGGCTGCCCGTGGACACCCGCTCAGGGAGCCAGGCTAGGAGTCTGCCCAGCGCAGGCGCTGGCAATGGGGCAGCATGCTAGGGCATAGCCCTGCACCCCAGCCAGGGCTCAGGCCCCTGGAGTGAGGGGGCAGGGCCAGCGCAGAGAAGGGTCTTTCCTAATTTCCAAAGCTGGAAGTGAGCTCTCAGAGGACTCAGGAGGGAGGGGGGCGGGGGCGGGGGCGGGTCGGGGGCGGCCGGGAGAAGGGGCTTTGCTAATTTCCCAGGCGGGAAGGAGGGGCGCGCAGCGCCAGGGTGCTGTGCTGCAGCCCATTCGGGACTGCAGGACCCACCATACTCGCTGCCCCTGCACTCTCAGCCTAGCCCATGAGTCCGTGGTGTCCTGTTCCCGTTCCCGCCGCCTGCTGCCCCTCCCCGCCCAATGGCTTCTCTGGAGGACCCTCTGCTCACAGGTAAAGTGACACCACGACGCGCCCTCACCTGAAGCAGAAAACGCGGTCCAGGAGCTGGGCGTGGGATGTTTGGGCCCCAGCCTCCCGCCAACCCCAGGGCACCAGGACCACCCCAGACGCTGTGCCACACCCTGTCCGCAGGGGGTCAGGCCGGGACAGCGCCACAGGAGGTACCCCCCCCCCGCCAGAGGGCAGGCTAGCCCCCATAGTTCGGCACCCCCACGCGCTTTTCAGAGCCTCCTGCCATTTCCAGGGCACCCAAACCCAGAGAGTGAGGCCTTGGGTGCTTTCTAGAGACAGATTCAAGGCAATTTTTCGACTTTGGGACTCAGAGTTAACATAGTTTTCATTTGTGATTATTATTTTTTGTGGGTGCCATAGCTTTTCTTTTGACCTATGGTTGTTTTCACTCCCGGTTCTGAAGAAGCCCCTAAATCCTAACCCTGTTGAGGACTCTGAAAGCTCTCAGAGCAGCAGTGCTGGGGGACAGTGTGGACACATGGTTTGGTTTCTCCTCTGGCCTGCTTCTGTGGCAGCCCCGCTCTGTCCTCCTCAGACTTCAGAGCAATATCTGAACAAGTGGAGAAGCGACCAGGGGGTCAGGAAGGTGGCCACCGAAGAGTGACTTCTCTGGAGGGTGGCTGAGCTAGCAAGTGAGCATGTTAGTCCAGCTCTGCCTGCATTCAGTATGGAGCTGAACAGGGGCCAGGGAAGGGGAGGAGGAGCAGAGAGCAGGGACAAAGGGACCAAAGAGGAGATTCAGATGAAGGGAAGTAATGGGGAGGAAAGAGAAGAAACTCTAGAAGACAGGTATGTAGAAAGGAAAAGGGATGAAGTGGGCATTGGGAAAGGGCACCACCAGGGAAGGAGAGAGGGGAAGAAAAGAGGGAGGAAAGGGGAAAGGGAGAAGGGAGGAGTCAGCATGCCAGGGCTCCCCCTGCATCTGAAGAAGAGGTGGCTGGTCCAGCTTGTCAAACAGGGTGCTCACTCTTTGGCCCCAGTTTCTGCTCCCAGTGCTACTGGGCTTTTCAAGGAAGGCAGGCTGTCCCTTGGGACCTACTGGAGCCCACTGGAGCCCACAGGAGGGTGGGAGAGGTAAGATGCCACCGGGTCCTGTCCTGAGCTGCTCCCAGCCACCAGCCTCACCACATGGTGCAAGAGGGACCCCAGAACAAAGGAAGGATACAGGCCAGCATGTCTGCTGGTGGCCCTGGGCACTTAGCTCATCGCAGTGAACCACACGGCCTCCTCAACCCACGCTTTCAAAGCCTCCTTCTTCGTTTCTGGCTTTCATGTCTGTAGGAACATGAGCCAGATCTAACTCATCTCCGACAGACAATTCTGACTCACCCCGTGTCAGATTTTTATGAGTGGCTGTGATAGAGTAAGATAGCAATGCTCCAACAAACGGACTGTTTCCTCCCACTTGACCTCAACAGTCTTATACATTTTCTTAGCGAAAACATCTTGTCTCCTTCCATTAAGCTCATAACGTGGTCTAGGAGTATACATGCGCCTTCAGTAGATGCGAAGCGATACAGAGGTCTTTTTTTTTTTTTTAATTTTACAAGGTAAAGTCAGTGAACACATCCAACTTGACCAATACGTCTCTAAAATGTCAATCCAGGCAAAGCTTTTTCTGCCTACAGTTTGGAGCCTACGTGGTGACATTTTTAAAATGCTTTCAGTCCCTCAGTGAGGCTCTTAGAAGCTAGCCAGGGCTTACTACGTGCCAGGCACTGTGTCAGGTGTTGGAGCTAAAGGGAAAGAGAGCTTGGAGGCTAGCTGTGGAGGGACATCCATGACACAACCACAGCTAGAAACGGAGGCCAGTGCTAGAAAAGAGAGAGCAGGCTGCATGGAGAGTGTGTACCATGGGGCTTGTGAGCTCACGAATAAGTGGGAGTAACTGGAGTGGGGAGATGGGGGAGAGAAGAGGGTCTTCCCATCAATGGGAATCACCTGTGCTTGGAGGCAGGTGCCATGAGAGGTCTCCACAGGAAGAAGGAGGCAGTGTGGTTGAAGGGCAGAGAGATGGGGCAGAACAGGCATCAGTCAGTTGGAGGGGTATGAATAGACTGATGGGAGGATTATGGGTGCCTTTGGAGGACTGAGAATTTGTTAGAAGATCAGTGCAGATTTCTATGGAGACAAATGCCAGGAACTGATAGGTCTTTGAAAGGTCACTCTGGCTGCCTTTTGGCAAAGGGGTTGGTAAAAGGCACTTGCAGGTGTGAACACACCAGGTGGGAGGTGAGTGCAGGAAATCGGGTGAGGGAGCATGGGAACTTGGTCCCGGGGTATATAAGGGAGAATAGCCTTTAAGGAGTTCCACAAATTGGCACCAGCTGTGGCTTCATTACAGAGCTGGAAGGGGGAGGTGGGTGTGTCCTGGAGGTTACAGAAATTACATGAGAAAGGGAAGTCTTTTTAGATCTCTTTTTCAACTAGAGGAACTCTCACCTTATTGATAGAATTCCAGAGTGGGAACCAATGATATGAGGACATCTTTGAAATGTCTGAATATGTTCTTCGACATCTTTGCAAGTGACGAGGAGACCTTGACCTTAGGAGGCCTTGGCCCTCTTTGTAGCCAGAAAGATTTCACCTACAGATTTGGGTTCTCCCTTTTAAAGTCAAGGAGTCAGTCCTTCCAAAGGACACCTCCTATCATTTTACCCTCTCATCATACCTCACGTGCTGGCATCTCCAAGACCCTCTGTTCCAGGTTGAGAGTATCCACTTTGGCCGGGCTGGTCTTGCCAAGAACACCACCACAGGAAATCTAGAGCCTGTAGTGCTATTAATAACATCATCTAAGACTGTGTTTGCTGCCCTCTTGGCCTCTTCCCACCATGACTCACTGAAGCTTTTTACACATTGTATCCATTATGCTATAGTTCCCAAAGGTCATCTTCTCTAGTGCCATTAGTTTTTAGGGGAACAGGCAAACCTTAAACTTGTCCCCCTTAATTGGATCCCTGTGCCCCCACAATCTCTTTGAATGCCTTTCACCATGATCCTTGAATGAGATCTGAGACCACTGCTGGTACCTAACACTTCTTGGCACCTTGTCTGCTAGGTTCTTGGAAGAGGAGGTGGCTATGGAGGTGAGTGGGAATGGGAGTGGGAGGATTTCTCCCTTCACTTCCCTTTTTGTGTTTTCAAATAATGGGTTTTGAGGGGGAGGGAAAGGTTAACCAGACCATTTATTTTCCATCTCCCATCGATAAAATGTCACACAGGAGAGAGGTGGCAGAAACGCACTTTCACGTTAATTTTTTTACAAGGAAGATTGACTTATGAACCTACTTTGTTATTCCCTTTCATTCAATTTCCCTGTACCTCCTTTTCTATGAAGTGTAACGGTAACCCATTATTATTTTTATTGTTGGCACGTGCTTTGTGAACCATAAAGTGTACGCTATAAATGGGAGCGCTTTTCTTTTTTTTTTTTTTGTAGTTTACGAAAAACTAATATTTTTTAAATTAATTTTTTATTTATTTTCAGCATAACAGTATTCATTCTTTTTGCACCACACCCAGTGCTCCATGCAAGCAGTGCCCTCTATGATACCCAACACCTGGTACCCCAACCTCCAAATCCCCCGCCCCTTCAAAACCCTCAGATTGTTTTTCAGAGTCCATAGTCTCTCATGATTCAGCTCCCCTTCCAATTTCCCCCACCTCCCTTCTCGTCTCTAACTCCCCATGTCCATGAAAAACTAATTTAAAAACATTCATCCACCAGAGTACCCAAAGGGCTCCCATATAAACTATCTGTCGTTACATTATGTCCCGATGTGGAGCTCGATCCCAGGATCCTGAGATCATGACCTGAACTGAACGCAGAGGCTTTAACACACTGAGCCACCAGCCCCAATGTATTCTCTTCAGTACCAGAATTTGTAACCAATTGACAGATGAAAAAGGAGGCAGTCAAGTGAAAAACAATAGGTCTTAGACCTGCAAGAAATTTGAATTAGATGAATTCAGCTACTCAGGCACTGTTTCACATTTTCAGATCTCTGCAGAAAAGGGGTTAACCTTTTTACAGCATGTAAAAGAGAAGACTATAACACATACTATGTGTAAGCATGTAAATATCAAAAAATATCGCATTAGATGCTAAGACACACAGGGCCTATATTTTCTCTCAAATTCATGAATATGTAGGAGCAATAAGTGAGAAGTGAATGTATACTCTTCACTTCGAAGTCTTTTAGAAATCTAAAATATGACTTTCTATGGTTTGTGTCTCCATATTCCTTTATTGCCAGTTTGAACAAATCCACATGCTTTGATTCAAAGGTTATAAATTCCTCTTATTTGGAAAAATGATGTTTATTTTTATTCTCTCACCCTTAGCAGGTGGTTTCATATTAGCACACTTCAGAGTTATAATTTCATGCTTATTAAAAACATTTATTATGATCTACATAGATGAATGAAACTTTTATTTTATTAAATTATTTGACAAAAAATCTGTTATTTTTAAAAATGTATTTCCTTTAGGGTTATTTTAGAGCGTTCAGAGAGGATCTAGGAGTGTGGTATTATGTAGTTTTTAAGTAGGTATGAAATGGTTATTTATAGGATTGTTTCTTTAAGGCTTATGTATATTGTCCATTATATGCTATAAAATATTTTGAAAGTAAATTTAAGGTATGTTTTACATAGTTTATTTTTTGGAAATAAATATTGAAATGACTTGTGAAATTCAGTATATTCTCAACATTAATTTATTTTGAAATTTACCAGTTGTCTACTGAACTATTATATGGCAGATATTACTTCAGACTACACTGGTAAATGAAATACTTGGCTTTGTAGAACTTTTATTTTAATGGGTGAGACAATTCAAAGCTATAAACCTTAATAAAAATTGCATAGTGCATTCAAAAAGGATGAGTACAATGGGGAAAAAGAAAAACTCGATCAGGGTGAGAAAAATCAAGGTTGCTAGGCAGGGGATGGGGAGTTAAAATTTTTAATAGGAAGATCAGGGTAGTTACAATGAAGCTGACAATTGAACAAAGGTATGGAAAGGTGATGAATTTGCCCAGAACTATCAGCAATAAGGTCACTCCAGACAAAGGAATTGGCTATCTTGAAGGCCATAAGGTTGGATCATGCCTGGCATATCTGAGGAATAGCAAGGAGGCCACTGTGAGTGACTGAAGAGTAGCAGGGAAAGAGGTCACAGAGGTTAAATGAGTGGCTAGATCATGTAAAGCTTAGAAGTCATTGTAAAACTCTGGCTTTTATATTTGGAAACTTACTGTGTGATAGAATTTCTGCTAATAACTGAGAGTTCAATTGTCCATAAAATTTCAAGGACTCTTATTCTAGTAAGACAGAATGAAGAGAAAGAGTTCATATTTTCACATGGTGTAACAAATGCTCAGAGATACAAGTGTAGGAAGCTATAGGATCACAGAAGAAGGCACTAAAATCACACCAATATATTTGATGACTGTGACTATATATAAATTTGTATTTTCTAGATTTTTTATAGTCATGGAATCACACTGTATATACTATTCATTGCCTGGCTTTTCTTTTCTCAGCATCATTACTTTGAGAATCTCCAATTGTAAATAGTTCATTTTGATGTTGAATAGTAATCTCTTTAATGAATAGATCATAATTTTTCTTTGCTCTATGGATGGACATTGATGAACATTTCCACTGTTTTCAATTCTTAAAAATAAAGCTGCTATGAAATTCATATACAAGTCCCTGTATGAACATAGGGCTTGTTTCTCTTGGTTAAATGCCTAGAAGTAAAATGGCTATTTTTGTAACTGCAACATATTTTGCATTTAAAAAAATTTTCAAACTATTTTCCAAAGTGGTTGTATCATGATATATGCCAACAACAGTTTAGATTTTTTGTTGCTTCTCAATCTAGCTCAGACCAAGTACAATTAGCCTTTATAATTTTAGCCATTCTAATAGATATGTAAGCATGTCTCATTATGATTTTAATTTGTATTTCTTTAATGTCTAAATGTTGAGAAATTTGTCATGTGCCTATAAGCCATCCATATACTTTTGGTGACATGTCTCTTCCATTATTTCCTTCACATGTAAAATTGGATACTCTGTTTGGTTTTTTATTTTTATTCATATTTAAATAATCAGAGTAGATGTCCATTATCAGATATGTAATTTGGAAATCGCTTGTCCATCTTTACAGTTTCTCAATGGAGCTTTGATAGCTGTGTCTTTCAAGAAATATGCTACTTCTTTCCTGGTACACGGAGGTATGACTAGAACATTATCAATGTTGACCTTTGCAAAGAAAATCATGGCTTAAGATATATGTAGTCTGCAGTTGTTGGGAGTGTTCACCATCCTTGCCTCTAACTCATCTCTCACTGCCCACACATTCAGATATAGGGGAATATTGATTGACAAAATATTAATTGCCAAATAACACTAGTTGGAGAATAAGAAAAATGCAGGCACCTGATTATATAATATTCCTTAAATAAAATATGTTTTTATAAGTGCTATTAGAAGTAAATTCCTCTATACTTTAATCACACAGAATGATGGAATCCTAGATTTTTTTTCTTGTATTTACTAAGAAAATGATCATGCCTCAAGTATATTAAAATGGAATAGGGAAAATTAAAAATTGTTTTAAGATGATTTGTGTGTGTTGTGCATATGTGAGAGAGAAAGTGAGAGAGAAAGATAAAGAAAAAGAGAAAGGGAAAGACAGAGAGGTGGCTGCAGTGAATTGATGAGTTGGAGGATAGATTTTAAAGTTTTGTCTTTTGCTTTCTACATTTCTTTTTCCTTAGGTTCAAGAGAACAATCAGTAATATCTCAGAAGCCTGCTGCTAACATCAGCAGAAAGAATTAGAGGTTCCCAGAAAATTAAGATGACATATAGTTTTCCTGACATAAGAAAAGTCATTTTTTGTCCCCAGCTATTTTCAATGATCTATACCCCACCTGTGTACTTGCCCAAGCACACTTCTTCCAAAACTTCCTGGGAGGTTCTTACAAAGAAATGCAAAAACCTCACTCCTTAAGGATTTTGAGGGAACAAGGCAATGGGAAAACTAACAGTCACCACCAGACCAGGAAATAGCCTAAGCTATTGAGACAATAAATCAGTGGTAAAACTCCTAGTGCTATTTCAAAAGCAATCAAGGCCTTGCATTCCTTGTCCCAGAAAATGAGCCCAAGACCCCATCTAGTTTCTATCTGCTCTTGAAGCCTGCAGAGTCCCTTTCCCTTGTCCAACAGTTACCTCTGCTTTATTCTAACGTTGAAGTTTCTGCCCTCGGTGGAATACAAGCTTCATTCAGGTGAACATGCAATACATATTGCACAAATACATATGTGGATGTGCATGCATCCACAACCTTATGACCAACCATACACGGAATAATAACACTCTCCCTTCTGAGTATTCATCTTAAATACTAAATAAAAATCTCTCTCCTGTTCAAACAGTCAAGGCTTTGGAACTTATTCCCTGTGATCTCCTTGTATGTTGTAAACAAAGATTCCTTTGTTTGACAACTCCACCTGTTTCTGTGATTCACCCAAGACTGACCTCAGTTAGTTCAGTTGCTGTAATGGCTTTCACTACTCTGATTCTACCTCTGCAAGTCTCCAAATTTAACTATTTTTTCTCCCAATTCTGCATGTTCTTGGCTTTAAACTGCAACTCTGAAGAGAAGATTTGCTTGTTTAAAAAAAAAATCAAGAAAAGGTAGTAGTAGTTAACATTGTTACTTTGAACTTCCTGCCCTAAGGGGCTCTCCTGTTCTTTCTCTTTGACTTCCTGGACTAAAACGACAGAAATTTGGCAATACATCACTCCCCAATCCAGATTACTGCCAGAACAGTTTATACTCTTAGAAAAATATTAGTTTAAAAGATCACATAATTAAATACTTAAGCATGTAGTGTAATATAGTGGTTTACAAGAAATATATTTTGGTCATCTGAATATTTGGTTTTCAACCATGGCTACTGACTCACAGCTCCTAAAACTCTTGGGATTTCCTGTGATAAGGGTGAGAGAGGTGTGTTTTGTTCTGTTAATGAAGTGACCTTCAGACCTCACTCAAGGCAAGGGCTGTTTGCCTGAAGGACCAACCACTTGGTGAAAGCCTTCACAACTTTTTGCCCAACGTGCCTCCCCTTCCTCCCAATACAGGATTATCTGGGGAGGGAAGAGGATCTGGAGATTAGATCAGCAAATGACAATGATTTAGTCAGTCATGACTATGTCATGAAGCCTCCACAGAAAAGCTGAAAGGACTGGGTTCAGAAAGCTTTTAGTTTGTGAAATGTATGAAAAGGCAGGAAGAGTGGCAGTCTTACAGAAGGTAATAGAAGCTCTGTGCCCATTCTCCATACCTTGCCCTGTGCACTTCTTTATCTATCTATTGATTTAAATCTTCTATTATATCTTTTAATAAGCTGGCAAACATAAAGTAAGTATTTTTCTGAGTTTTGTGAGTCCCTGTAGCAAATTAAAAGAACGTAAGAAGTAGGCCACTGGGACCTCCAACCTGTAGTTGCTCAGTCACAAGCACAGGTAATAACCTGGGGCCTACAGTGAGACTGGCATCTGAGGTGGGGTTGGAGATAGTCTTGGAGGACTGATCCATTAACTGATGAAATCTTACACTATGTTCAGGTAGATAGTGTCAGAATTTAGTTGAATTCTTGGAGATCCTGCTGTTGTCTGAAAATTATTTGGCATTGTTGGTATGATGTCCTAAAACCCAAAAAGATATAGCTACCTCAAAATAAGAATACGGTTGACAGCTTATATATAATAAGTGAGTATATCAGGGATTTAAAATATACCCAATAAATAATGTAAGGAAATAAGGAAAGATTTTGAAATAAAAACAAGAATAAGAACCTAGTGGTACTAATAGATTAAATATATGTAATCTAGTTGAATTAAGAATACAATGGATAGAATACATAATGGATTCAATAGAGATAAGAAGTCACTTAAGGATATAGTCATCTGGATACCAGCAAAGCATTAAAATTATCAATATAAAAGAGGTGTAAGATGTAGGTGATGTGTGTGGAACAAAAGCTAGAGAAGAAATTAGATTTCCTTACTACTCATAGCCTGTTGACAAGTCCTTGAAGCTCCTCTGGGGACTCAGCTGCTTCCATGTGGACACATCCACTCAGGGCAAAAAGCATTCTTAGTCCTCCCCCCAGGATACTGAAAATCTACTTTCACATGTAAAAATTACTTTGGAAACTTCTTTATCTCTACTCCCCACCCCTGCTCTCAAGATATACATTGGCAATCATCTCCCAAGCATATACCCACTGATACACATCAGAAGAGTCTCTTCCCTGAGTTTTTACTAAATAGTAATAAATGACCTTTCCCTAACAATAGCTAGCCCCCTCAAGGTCCTGGAAACCTTGTTTATAAAATACCTTGGAGGCTTGTGCTATCCCTAACCTCCTCCCAAATTGAAAGTATATAATCAGCCACTCTTCATGACCCTCTCTCTCTACTCCAAATAAATAAATAAATATTTTTAAATAAAATAAAATAAATGACTTTTTTTAAATGAAAGAAGAAAAAGGAAAGAAATATTTGAATATTAATGTACATCTATTTCTCAAGCATAAAATAGTCAAGACACTGGATTAAAACTTACATACAAGAAAAGAAAGAAAATATTCATAACTAGAGTTGACTCTATGAATCCCAAACTAGGGCATACATACCAAAGACACACAAAAAAAATCACAAGTGTTAGAGAGAAAAAAAATAATTCATTAATAAAGAAACAAGAATCAGACTGACAGAATTTTTTTAAATAACATCAGATATAAAAAAGAATGAAGTAATAGCTTTATTATCTTGAAAAAAAATCACAAATGGAAACATTTAGATCCTTATAAAATGTCATTGGCATAGGAAGGCATAATAAAAAAAATATTTTCAGGAATACAGACCACAGATAATTTGCCTTAATTTGTGTAGGCAGCACTTAAATACTAATATTATTTTAACAGTTAAAATATACTCTATGATCTTTGAGGTTGGGGAAAAGAGGATGACCAAGTCATCTTGAAATAATTCAGTTTTATGAAAAAAGTAAAAAGATCAAAAAAAAGACTTGTAGAAAAGAGAGATAAAACATATGCATAATAAAAATAAATAAATAAATAAACAGCTGGAGTGCCTGGGTGACTTAGTCGGTTCAAGTGTCTGCCTTCAGCTCAGGTGATGATCCCAGGGTCCTGGTATTGAGCCCTGCATCAGGCTCCCTGCTCAGTGGAGAGTCTGCTTCTCCCTCCCATTGAGAAAAAAAAATTTGACTTATTTATTTGAGAGAGATAATCTTTAAATTTTACTTATTTATTTGAGAGAGAGTGAGAAAAGAAAAACATGCACACAGCAGAGGGAATAACAGAGGGAGAGGGAGAAGCACGCCACTGAGCAGGGAACCCCCTGCGGGGCTCTATCCCAGGACCCGGGTATTATGACCTGAGCTATAGGTAGACACTTAACTCAGGTACCCCAATAAATACAATCTTTTAAAAAAAATAAATAATAATAAAAATAAATAATATTTCAGATAGTATGATTTTTTTAATGTAAGACTTGGTATAAAAACAGGATGACATACTTGTCTAATTATAGCAAAAGACTTTGATAAGTTTAGATGCAGTAGTACATAAAAAATTTAACTTCTTTCATTAACTGATAATTTAATTAGATTAAATTAAGAGACATCAAAATTTAGAGAATCTAATAGTCCTGATATATTAATAAATGTAGCCATCCTGACCCCAAAACAAGAGTCTTCAGTAAGTATATAAGCATAAGTTGAACATTTACACAAACAGGCCATTATTTAGGCCAGAAGTATATGCCAATAAATTCCTAGAGTTAAATATCAGGCTATATTTTCCAAGAATAAGGCAATAAAATTAGAAAACAATGACCAAAATATTAAATTCATATAATTGGAAGTTAACTTCATACCTAAAAAGAAATAATACAGCTAATTCAGAAATTTTTAGAATTACAGTACTTTGGTAATATCAACTATCAAAATGAGTAACGGACAGGGGCACCTGGGTGGCTCAGTGGGTTAAGCCGCTGCCTTCGGCTCAGGTCATGATCTCAGGGTCCTGGGATCGAGTCCCGCATCGGGCTCTCTGCTCAGCAGGGAGCCTGCTTCCTTCTATCTCTCTCTCTCTGCCTGCCTCTCAGTGTACTTGTAATTTCTCTCTGTGAAATAAATAAAATCTTTAAAAAAAAAAAATGAGTAACGGACAGATGGGGCTAGCAAGAGACTCGTGGGAGGATTAAATCATGGGCCCCTGTATCTCATGTGCAGTAGAAGCAGTGGATTTGGAATTTCAGTTTTTCCACAACGTTCCACCACAAGCTGGTTAGAACTGTGCAAAAGCAGGAAGGGAAGCCCCAGTAAAGTGGACTGGGGATGCCAGAAGGGGAGGCTGGAAGGGGGCGCCTGGTGCTCAGTGCCCATTACAGACCCCACATTGCAATCCCCCACAGGAGAGACTCACCAATTTTAGGCCCCACAGGGGAAGCTGGAGGTTCATCTCCTGACTTTTTGTAGGAGCTTTGCAGCTCAGCTGGTGAGAATTCTCCATCACCCTGCCTTTCTCCAAGGGACTTTCCTTCAAGCACCCTTCCCAACTTCTTCCTCCTCCATGAAATAATGTTCCTCTCCTTTGTTTCTCGCACTTGCCTGTGATGGGACCTTAGCTTGCTCAGCCCAGAATGCCATTCTCTGCTCTTCCCAATTAAACCCATGCTGCTGGTCAAATAACTGGCAGATTAAGTTTAAGGCCAATCGAACTAATAAATTCAAGAACTTGCAAGGAACAAAATCAATATGCACAAATTAGTGGCACTCCTAGGTGCTCCGAAGGACCCATCAGAAAGAGACTGCTGAGAACGATCTCATTTACACCTGCATCCAAGATAGCAAGATACCCAGGAGGCCCCTGAACCAAGAAAGTGACAGCCCTGCAACAATGACGACAGACAGGGAGGTATACACACGGAGATGGGGAGGCACTGTGCTCAGGGAAGAACCCACACTGGGAAAATACCTACTCTCCCCCAAAACCGGCTACAGAGTCCTCACTCTGGCTCCCGAATTACCGGACTCGGCGCAAGCCTGGAGTGGGTGTGGACACGGGAAGGACCCCGCAGGGCTGAGGTGGGGAGAGCACAAGCACCAAAGAAGGCAGACGCTCCCTGACTGCAGACCATCTGAGGAGCCCCAGGAACCCAATCCGCGAGCACACAAACACAGACAAGGACCAAGGATCACCCAAGCCCAGAAAGTGGGGACCCCACAGCCCCGCGCACAGCACAGCAGGAGGCCACGTCTCCTCACACAAAACGACGGAAGCCCCAGTGTCTACACAGGGCGCCCTTTCTCTGTGGGGTCCTGAGACCACGAACCCCTTGACAGTCCACTAAGGGACTTCTCCTCACCTCCTCCAGCGTCTGGTCCTTAGGAGGTTGGACTGCTGCCAGTGTGGGCGCGTCCTCCACAACGGGTCCGGTCAGTGTGGATGCAGAGCCACTCCCTCCTCAGCTTGTCCTGTCAGGGTGGGAGGCGCCCCACATTCTCCAGAAGTCTCCACAGTGGGTCCTGAAAAGGCAGGGCTCAGGTCCCAACTGTGGCTGTGCAGCCTGGGCTCAGGGCGGGAGCTGGGGTCTGGCGCCCTCTGCAGGCGGTGCAAGGCAGTGCAGGACTGTGGGAGCTCACCCTTCAGTGGAAGGTCCTGCTCCCTCCTGGGGTCCAGCTGACGCCATTTCATTCCGGAAATTCAAGCTGCATGGAGCCCAATACCCCCCAACTTCCCCCCAAATAGCTAAGGAACAATGAATTGGAAACAATGTGGAATTACAACAGTCCTTGACCCAAACAGTGTCACTGAACATGGCCCTGATGCAGACCCACACTCTGACCTCAACTTGGTCTCAAGCCTGGACCCTACCCTAATCCAAGACCCTAACCCTAGCCCCCAACCCAAACAATGTTCACAAAAATCAAGAGGTAGAAACTGCAAATATCCATCAATGGCAAGTGCATAAGCAAAGTGTGGTAAAGGGTTTGAATTTGGGTTCAGGTTCAGGTTTTAGTCAGAGTTCTAATCAGGCTTTGGGTTTAGTGTTATGGTGAGGATTTAGAGTGAAGGACAAGGGAACAGAGTTATAGTTTAGGGCTTTACGTTTATGATTTAGGCTTTAAGACTCAGGGCTTATGGGATAAAGTTCAAGGTCAAATTTGGGGTTTGACTTCATGCTGAGATTTGGGTTCAGGTTTCATGACTTGGAGGTCTGGTTTAGGGTTTGGGTTCGTGGTTCAGGGCTTGGATCCAGGGCTCAGGTACAGGCTTTGGGTTCCATTCCAGGTTTGGGATTCAGGGTTCTAGTTTGGGCTTTAAGGTCAGCTTAGGTTTCAGTGTTGGTAGGGTTTAAGGTTAGGTTTAGGGATGACACATTTCTTCAGTTGTCATCATGGACAAAATAATTCTATCTGAAGTTTCTAAGTCAGAAATGTATTTCATCTGGGGGCGCCTGGGTGGCTCCGTGTGTTAAGCCTCTGCCTTGGGCTCAGGTCATGATCTCAGGGTCCTGGTATCGAGCCCTTCATCAGGCTCTCTGCCAGGCATGGAGCCTGCTCCCTCCTCTCTCTCTCTCTACTTGTGATCTCTCTCTGTCAAATGAATAAAATCTTAAAAAAAAAAAGAAAAAGTAACAATTGTGAACTGTTGGTGGTGATGCAAACTGATACAGCCATATTTGAAAACAGTATGGAATTTCCATAAAATTTAAAAATAGAAGTCCTTTGTGATCCAACAATCCTGTTGGTGTGTATTTATCCAATGAATATAAGAAAACTTATTCAAAGGGATGCTAGCACCCCTATGTTTATAGCAGCATTATTTATAAAGCTAAGATATGGAAAGCGCCCAAGTATCCATCAATTGATGAATAAATAAAGAATAAGTGTTATGTATATACAATGGAATATTATTCTGCCATAAAAAAGACTGAAATCTTGCCATTTGCAATAACATGGTTGGAACTAGACAGTATAATGCTAAAAGTGAAATAAGTCAGTCAGAGAAAGACAAATACCTTTACTCATATATGGAATAAAAGAAACAAAACAAACAAGCAAAGGGGAAATAATAAGACATAGAAAGAGAAACAAAGCAAGAAACAGACATTTCATTAAGGAGAACAAACTGATGGTTACTTGAGGGGATCTGAAAGGAGTGATGGATTAAATAAGTGATGGGGTTAATTAGAGCACTTGTCATGATGAGCACTGAGTGCTATATGTTATATTGTACACATGAAACTAATACAACCATATATGTTAACTAACTGGATTTCAAATGAACATTTTTTAAAATCCCAGTTTTTAGCTCACATTCTGGCTTACAAAAGGGATTTAGTCAGGAATTTGGAGATTAGTTAATAAACAAATAAGGGGTGAACAGGCAGTTGTTAGATAAAATTACTATCCTTTCTGGCATGATCTTATACCTTTTATCTAGAATTATTTTTAGCACTTTAGACTCTTCCTATTTTATTTTGAGTCACTAAATAAAAATTTCCTCAAAGGACCTTAGACTCCATCCAATTTGAGCAACAGTGTGAGAGAGGAAATGGTGTCCAGGAGGAAAAAAAAAAGATGAAACTACTTTTGCTTACTAGTGAATGCATAGTTCTTCCACAGAAGAAGCTCTAAATGGTCAGGGCTCCAGCTTTATATGTGTTCAGTCATATGTTCAGAAGTAGGTAACACTATCAAAAAATATAAAGCATCTGAGATTATTTTCCGTTATTTGAAAGCTGGTGTATGAGTCTGCCATAGTTTCTTGGGTGTTGATAGAAGACGCAGACTCATGGTTCAGAAATAATATAGTTTAATATTCACAGCAATAGAGGTAGCCAGAATATTAACAGTATTTTTGTGTGTGTGTGTGTGTGTGTGTGTGTGTGTGTAGGGGTGGGAGTTATATATCAGTTCTGAGCCTCAGTTCCCACAAGAAGAATCAAAACAGAGGCAGATAATATTTGCAAACACAACAGGTTAAGTTAAAAAAAAGATACTATTTCTGTCTTCTAAGTCTATTCAATACAACCATCTTCAAAGGATGGCCTAGAACAAATAATAAATGCAGAAATGTAAGCAACCAATTGAAAAGTGTCTCCCAAGAAACACACTTTGAGAGTCTTCATTTGACAAAAATACTATAGGATATTACATGGATCAGGTGCATTGAATACTGGAAGGTTAAAATTACAAGGGACCAAATATTTTTAAGCAGTTCTGGCATCCAGTAGAGTTCACATAGGTTTTATAAGATTGAGGAAAGAAGCCATCAAAACCTGGGCCCAGGGGCCCCTGGGTAGCTCAGTGGGTTAAGCCTCTGCCTTCGGCTCAGGCCATGATCTCAGGGTCCTGGGATCGAGCTCTGCATCAGGCTCTCTGGTCAGCAGGGAGCCTGCTTCCCCCTTCCCTCTGCCTCTTTGCCTACTTGTGGTCTCTGTCTGTCAAATAAATAAATAAAATCTTAAAACAAAACAAAACAAAACAAAAATCCTGGGCCCAATTTTCCCAAAAGTATGATTCTGATTCTAGTCTCTATGATGTTATCCCTTGAAGACAATGCCTCTAATTGAGTTGAATTAGTTTACTAAAGAGCATACCCCCATTTGTTGTTGGAGATGAACAATATGCAAGAGGCAAAATGCCACTTGGAAGCCACCTGGTCTTCAGTGGAATATAGAATCAGTTCCTTTGGGATGAATTTGTTCCACATTTGACTTCCCACTTAAGGGAAAATAAGAGTGCCTTCTAATAGATTTTACATAGGAAATGACAACGGAAGCTTATACAAGATTATAAAATGGGAAATTTCATTTAGATAAGCAATCATTTCAAAGTCATCTTCTTAATATTACAGACTCTTCACATAATCATAATTTTATTTTGGTATTATATGGTAATTTCAAATATAGTAAATATAAAGAATTTACCTCTGTAAGTATAGCGAGTCTGGTCGTAGTTTAATGGCAACAAATCTTCAATTTAGAAGTATGGTCTACCAATTATTAATACATTTGGAAATGGTGTGTCATCTTCACTCCACTTGTCTCACTAAAACAGTGAGCCAAAAAAAGTAGGTCCAAGCTGTTTACTATGGTCAAAATGGGTTGCTTTTGCACTTGGTAAAGAAGCAGTCATATTTTGGAAGAAGAAACTGAGGCTATTAATATTTTCAACTTATTTTCAGAAAAGGAAAGAAAGGATAATCTAAGCTAAAGCCAAAATCTTACACAAGGTGGCAGGAGAATGATCTTTTCCCAGATAAAGGGTTTTTCAACTTAGCCATGTTAGGAGGAAGAAGAGATGAGACATTGTGGACTTGACTAACGTTTGTACACTGTTCAAAAAGTTTTCAAAATAATGTGTATTATTTTTCTTCTTTTAGTTGAGACAAAAACAAACAAACAAACAAACAAACAAAACACTAATGAGCTTACTCTTAAAAGGAGGTAAACAAGAAACTAGCAAAGATTGAGTGTTAGGTATTGTCCCCCTCCTTTTTTTTTTTAATTCTGTTATGCTAGTTACCATACAATACATCATTAGTTTTTGACGTAGTGTTCCATGATTCATTGTTTGTGTAAAACACCCAGTGCCCCATGCAATATGTGCACTCCTTAATACCCATCACCAGGCTCACCCATCCCCACATCCTTCTCATCTTTAAAACCCTCAGTTTGTTTCTTGGAGTCCATAGTTTTTCATGTTTCATTTCCCCTTCCAATCCCCCCACTTCATTTTTCCTTTCCTTCTCCTAATGTCCTCCATGCTATTCCTTAGGTTCCACAAATAAGTGAAACCATATGATGATTGACTTTCACTGCTTGACTTATTTCACTTAACATAATCTCCTCCAGTCCCATCCATGTTGATGCAAATTTGGGTATTCATCCTTTCTGATGGCTGAGTGATATTCCATTGTATCCATAGATCACATCTTCTTTATCCGTTTGTCTGTTGAAGGGGATCTTGGCTCTTTCAACAGAATGGCTATAGTGGACATTGCTGCTATGAACACTGGGGTGCATATGGCCCTTCTTTCCAGTAAAATAGAGCTAGCCTATGACCCAGCGATTGCACTACTGAGTATTGACCTCAAAGATACAGATGCAGTGAAAAGAATTAGGTATTGTGAAAGCACAAATGCAGGGGATAGAAGTTATGGTACAGAAGAGGGAAGGGCAACCATATGGCAGAGTAGAATAAAGTAGCTCAGGAAGAAATTAGTCATATCCAGATATTGTAAGGCATGTGGGGTTGGCAGGGAGAGCATGAGAAATCATGAGAGAAGAGAGAGAAAATGGACCAGGCAGGAGAGGTTTATAACATTTTAACATCTAAGGTAAGCATATGCAAAGCAGAATAGGGAAAGAAATAAAAGTTCTTATAAGAATCAATACATAAGGAATAACGTAGAGGACACTGGGAGATGGAGAGAAGTGTGCTGGAGGAAATCAGAGGGAGAGACAAACCATGAGAGACTGTGGACTCTGAGAAACAAACTGAGGGTTTTGAAGAGGAGGGTGGCAGGTGGTTGGGTGAGCCCAGTGGTGGGTATTAAGGAGGGAATTTATTACAGGAAGCACTGGGTGTGGTGCATAAACAATGAATTTTGGATCCCTGAAAATAAACTAAAAGAAAAAAAAGACTGACTACAGACATGGACCTCAGTGTAACACAGATATGGAACTCACTGTAATACCAGCCACTTCCCACCGACACACACAGACTATGATAATAATAAATAATAATGCAATTAAGAAAATTGCCTGCCAAATAATTTTTCCTCTTTTTTATTTTTATGATTATTATTTTTATTTTATTTTTAAAGTTTTTATTTAAATTCCAGTTAGTTAAAATAAGGTTAATATTAGTTTCAGGTGTACAATATAGTGATCAACACTGCCATACAATGGCTTAAATAAAAAAATGAAAAAAAAAATTTTAAAGATTTTATTTTTAAATAAAACCTCTACACCCAAGGTGGATTTCAAACGTACAACCCCAAGATAAAGATTTACATATTTTACTGACTGTTCCAGCCAGGCACCCCAACAAATAAAAATTTTATAAAATTGTTGAGTTTGTGGGAGTCTCATTTGCTTAGTCAGTTAAGTGTCTGCCTTTGTCTCAGATCATGATCTCAAGAGTCCTGGCATCGAGCCCCATATTGCTCATGCTCTCTCTCTCTCTCTCTCTCTCTCTCTCTCTCTCTCTCTGGCTTTTGCTCTTAAATAAATAAATAAAATATTTTTTAAAAAATAGTTGAATTTGTTTAACTAGTTTTAAACTAGTAGACAGAGATGAATATAAAGGATGATGTCATGGCACGGAAAAATACAACTTACACGTTTTAAAAATAAAATGTGTAATGCAGGGGCGCCTGGGTGGCTCAGTGTTTAAGCCGCTGCCTTCGGGTCAGGTCATGATCTCAGGGTCCTGGGATCGAGTCCCACATCGGGCTCTCTGCTCAGCAGGGAGCCTGCTTCCTGCTCTCTCTCTGCCTGCCTCTTTGCCTACTTGTGATTTCTCTCGGTCAAATAAATAAAATAAAATATAAAAAAAAATGTGTATTGCAAGTTACCTCACTTCTTTTATCACCACACTGGGACTTTCCCTACTGAGTTGTTGTAATGTAAGGACCTATTTTATATTTTTATATTTTAGCAAGAGGCTTTCATTGAGGTTAACCCTTAAACTGTCCTTGCTCCCCTTCCCCCAGGGGATTCACTTAAAAACAAGTCCTGGAAATCAGCTCCAGGTAACAAAGCCCATATACAAGGGTGGGTCAGGCCAGGTGGAGACATCAATGAGCGGAGGGGGGGGGCGGTGTTTGCATATTGTCTCCCTAGATACTAATGAGTATGCCCCACTCCTCCACCCTTTGGGAATCTTTTTGGCACTAATCCTAATCAAGGTGTAATAGGCTGGGTCAAATGTCTATACTAGGGTAAATTGAACCTCAATTGGTCACCTAGCCTCACTGTGGAGTTTCCTGTGTGTGTTAAAATCTCATTGGTCACCTGTGCGTGGCCAGGCCTGACTGCATGGCCTTTGCCCTTAAAAGCTAGACTGTGAAACAGCAAAGGGTTGCCTTCTCTCATAAGAGGTGTGGCCCCAAACGTTCGGTTAGATTCTTGATGCTTGGCATGAAATAAAGCTTTGCTTGACCTTTGCTTTACATCAGTCTCGCTCCTTTAATCATAGACCCATTATTGGGGCATAACAGTATTAATCTTAAAGTTATAAGTCCACAATGCATCCATCATCCATTCTACCCTTTAACATTCCCCTTTGGACAGACCCATGATCTAGAACAAGCCTTATTTTATAGTGCCTTGTAGGAGATTTTTGCTGCTGCCTAAATTGCCTACTTTCCTCTCACCATTACCACGGAAATTGGGTCCACTGAAACAAAGGGGTAGTGTAAGAAATTAAGACTTCCATAAATCTCTTTAAATAATAAAGTATAAGATAGTGATACCTTTTTTTCTGCCACATAACCAATTCTTGCAAGAATAAGGTCATATAAAAGAATTTACAACACATGCTAGCATTATCCTACTGGACCCAGACCATTTGTATGTTTCTCTGTCTCTGAGAAATGTAGTTATTTACATGACTGAAACCTAAAAATTGTTTGATATGACCACTAATATCACCTACATTATTTTAAAGCCTGTTTAAGGCTTCTGTAATACATAGGCTTTGTAAACACTTATTAAGCATCTTGTATATATCAAACACTTTAAAAAAAATCTCTGCTTTAAAAAAAAAAAAAAACTCTACCTCAATGGAACTTTGAGTCTGAAAAAGATACAGGCAATATACAAGGCAACAGATAGAATAATTACATATTTGATTATATACTCTGAGGATGTCACCTTAAATTGATATGAAAATGATCAGAAGGATCTGGATTTCTTGTCAAAATTTTTTGCCTTAAAAAGAAATTGATATTTAGGGAAAGTTGTTACTGAAAGAGGTCCTGTGTCAACCAAAAATGTTAAACCATGATCTCGCTAAATTTTCCAGTTGTGATCATTGCTTTGTTTAGCTGTCTTCTATTAAGACTGAATTTAGTAATTCAGTCTCAGATTTCAGTAAGTCTTTTTTTTAAAGATTTTATTTATTTATTAGAGAGAGAGAGGGAGGGGCAGAGGGAGAGGAAGAACCAGACTCCTTGCTGAGCAGGCAGCTGATGCAGGACTGGATCCTAGTACCCTGGCATCATGACCTAAGCTGAAGGAAGACACTTAACCAACTGAGCCACCCAGGCACTCTAGACTGTAAACTTCTTAAAGGTAAAAAAGTTTATTCTTCTAGTAGTTCCACAGACATTTCTAACATCCATAAGAAAGCATGTACTGATGTAAAATGCCAGCAAATCAAATTATTTAAAAAAGAAAGAAAGAAAGAAAAGATATATCTGGATAAAGAGAAAAACAGAAAATCTAATAATACATTGAATTATTAGAGCAAAGAGTGGAGGAAGAGAAAATAAATATGAAATAGAGATTTCCACTAAAAGAAAAAAATTGAATAAGGCAGGAGATTTAGAAAATTATTATGACAGACTTGAGAAAAAAATAAAATAGGAATTTTTAGAAAATAGCAATGAATGAAAAGGTCAATTGTTCCTACCTCTATAATATTAGCTGTTTGTTGTTGTTGTTGTTGCTAATTTAACTATTTATGCTAATAAACAAAGAAAGGTTTCATTTAGGGATAAGGTTTCTCTCTCTCTATATATATTTTTTCCATTTAGGGATAAGGTATATGTATATATACATAGATATATATGTATATATATATATTTTTTTTTAATTTTAATTGTTAGAAAATGTGTCACAGAAAGTGTTTAAACTTTAAGATACAGATGCAACATGTAATGAACTGCATTGTTTGAACGTCTAATTTGTAAATGCTGTTAGAGGAAACTTGGTGGAAATGTTCTTATGTGCTTGTGTTTCTGGAACTAAGTATATTTATTAATAAGGAATAGTTTAAAATTATGAAATGACCAGGAGTGGACAATTTTCCTAATCCTATCAGCTCTTTGCAGCTCTTTTATTAGCCCCCTTCAGGAATATCAGCTTTTTTATCTAATTAAATTTTATATTAATGTGCTTTTTTACTTTTGGCCTTTCTCTTCCTTCTGCTCTTTTTTTCCCCCTAAATTACATGTTTCTGTTTAACAGCTACTATCAATTCTTTGATATGAATTCTCAACATCAATTTACTAACTCCAGAGATGAAGGAGCATCAATATTTAGAAGCGAAGAATACAAAGCCTTGGGCATCTGGATGGCTCAGTCACTTAAGCATCTGCCTTCGACTCAGGTGGTGATCCCAGGGTCGTGGGATGGAACCCCAGGTTGAACTTTCTACTCAGCTGGGAGCCTACTTCTCCCTCTCCTTCTGCCTGCAGCTCCCTTTGCTTGCGTTCTCCCTCTCTTTGTCAAGTAAATAAAATAAAATAAAATAAAATAAAATAATGTAAATAATACATTTATTTATTTATTAAAATGCAATTATTACACAATACATAATGTATTGCATAATTATAATAATGATTAAATAATTTATTAAATATTTATATTAAATATATCAATTTAATTAAATAAATATTTTTAGAATTTAAAATATTTCAGATTTCGATTATTAAATATTAAATCATTAATTTAATAAATAAATATCTAAACATAATAAATAAAATAATTTATTTATTAAAATGAATAAAATAATGTTGTCATTATCTCAGCATGTATTTTTAAATAGTCTAAAAAAAAATCTAATAAAGTCTAAATACATTGAGTTCAGATATTTATACAAGTTAACCCAGACACTCAACCCACAGTTTCAAAACTTTTGTTTTTATCTACTACTCAAAATACGATTTTAATGTATTTATTTGTAACTTTGACATAGCAAGGAAACTTGGAGGAAAAGGAGACATTTGCTTTTAATATTTGAAAATTATTTTGTTGATTTAAAAAAATAAAAACCTTAACACGTGAGCATTTCTTCTTAAATAACACTGTGAAGTTTCTGAGTCGCATTCTATTAAAAGTGCTGATAAAATGGCCTCAGTTACTCATTTAAATTATCAGCTGAATGGGTCACAAATGAAGTAGAGAGCTTTTTAATTATTTATGAATGTATTGCTTGTGGATGGAGTGCCACCTCTCTTTTTGGCTTTGTTTTGTGAGCAGCAGTGGAATCTATGAATGAGATTAAACATAAGGACATTCACAGAAATTCTTAATGAACTTCTGGGGAAGGGCAATAAGTGCAAGGAAAAACTGCAGCAAGACTAATTACAAATTTCAAGTGGTCATCGCTTAATTATAGAAGCTTTTAAGTTCAAGTAATATATCATTTTTATGAGCCTATCATATTGTATTAATTACCACAAACTGCACTCTTGAACACTTATCTTTTCACATATTTCTTATTCTTAGTACTTAAAATTACCCTTATGATTGATAAGTAAATGGATTTTACAGACAATGCATTTATTTACATAAATAAATAATGCTGTTTATATATATAAAAACAATTGAATGTGTTCAATGAATTTTTTTTCAAATTAACATCTTAATTCTACCACATTAGTTAAAAATAGATATAGACTTTATAGATTCATCAAATATTTTATTCTCAAATTTATATGTCCTTTGTGAAGTAAATGAAACTGTATATATTAAATATAATCCTATCACATGTAACAGTTACTAGTGCATCCCAGGACATACATAGGTCAGGTCCTCCTCAAGGCATCACGGATAACTGGATTTCACTTTCTATCCTAGGAGTCTTCTGTATATTTCTGTGGCTTTTATACTACAATCAGGAGGAAGAATTCTTTTGCTAAAAGCTTCCAAATGACTATGCGAGTAGATTATTTGTAGACTAGTGATATAATATTATTGTTTAATATGTGAAGCATGATAAAATAAAATGCTATTGCCATATTTAATTTGTTCAGTAAAGCATTCATTTAGTTATCAAGCATTCATTTTCTTTTTTTAAAGATTTTATTTATTTATTTGACAGACAGAGATCACAAGTAGACAGAGAGGCAGGCAGAGAGAAAGGAAGGGAAGCAGGGTCCCTGCTGAGCAGAGAGCCTGATGTGGGGCTCTATCCCAGGACTCTGGGATCATGACCTGAGCAGAAGGCAGAGGCTTTAACACACTGAGCCACCCAAGAGCCCCAAGCATTCATTTTCTTTATACAGAAGAGATAGAACAATATTATATAGTAGAAAATACAGTAAATAATCTAGAAACCTTGATCATTTTGTTTTGGCAATTTTAGAACATAAAATTAGCTAAAGCTCAAGTGCAAGTTATATTTGTATCATAGGAGGAAAAGTTAATTAAAAGTTTGTTTATTACCATAGTTTAACACTTCAACGAAATGATAACGAGTCCAAAATCAATGAATATATGAAGTATACAATAAAAACAATAATCTTGAGTGTATGTGACTCACTGTAGGTATTGATAGGCTAGAAATCAAAGGGAAAGTATCTATAGGGTTTGTTCAGTTCCATGCTCATCAGATTAATAGGCTTTCTCATATTGCTTCCTTCACCACATTAATTTGTCTAATGAAGTTTTCAAGAGTTAAAGACAGTGATAGGTTCATGGCTGGAGAGAAGGTACAGAATCTAAGATAGTTCAGCAGTGCTTATTATTTAAGAGAAAGACAGCATGGGAGGTGAGGGGTATATCATGCATCCTGTTTTCACTCCCTTTGTGGAGCACCTACCCTGGAGGTCATGTAATAATAACCAATGACCAAAAAACAATAAAAAAACCCAAACATCCATGTGGAAGTGCCATCCCTGCCTGGAGATGAGTAGACTGCTCAAACAGATCCTGGGCAGGCATCTCAGGCCAGGCCTGTGCTGGGGAAGCTGGTTCATGGCTTTGGGCGCAATCAGGAAGCCAGCAAACTGACGGGAGAGTGCAGCCAGGGTTAACAGGACTGATGATCTTTTTGCAGCCAGGCCGCGGGTGGACACCCGCTCAAGGAGCCAGGCTAGGAGGCTGCCCAGCGCCAGCCCTGGCAAAGCTTGCAGCCCCCGGGGCTTCCCCCCGCGCCCCAGCCAGGGCAGGGCCTCAGGAGGGAGGGGGGCGGGGCGGCGCGGAGAAGGGGCTTTGCTAATTGCCAAAGCGAAAAGGGAGCTCGCGGAGGACTCAGGAGGGAGGGGGGCGGGGGCGGGTGGAGGGCGGCGGGGAGAAGGCGCTTTGCTAATTGCCGAAAGTGGAAGTGAGCTCACAGAGGATGTGGCTGAGAGTCTGGGAGGAGGTGGAGGGGCTGGCGGAGGAGGGGCGGGCAGCGCCGCGGTGCTGTGCTGCGGCCCAGTCGGGACTGCAGGACCCACCGGACTCGCCGCCCGTACGCTCCCATGTGAGGCTCCGCTGTCCCGCTCCTGCTGCCTGCTGCCCCTCCCCGCCCCAAGGCTTCTCCGGACCACCCTCTGCACAGGGGTAAAGTGACACCGCGCCGCGCCCTCACCTGGAGCAGAAAGCGCGGACCCGACCTGGGGGCGGAGAGGGAGGTTGTGGAGGCCCAGCCTCCCGGAACCCCAGGGCACCGGGACCACCCCGGACGCTGCGCCAAACCCGGGTCCTCATGGGGTCGGGCTGGGGACAGCGCCTTGCGAGGTGCCCCCCGCCAGCAGGCACGCTAGCCCCCATCTTTCCGCAGCCCCATGCGCCCGTGCTGAGGACCCCTTTCCCTCCCCCGCCGTGGCCCCGCTGCTTTTGTTCTGGACTTGGGATCCCAGGTGGAAACTAGTCCCTCAGACCTCCCTGGCAGCAAGGAGGGCAGGGAGGGATTCTTGGTTTTCTGCCCTGGCTCCTCCTCTCTCCCCATTCACAAGCCTTTTGGCTTCCCTTTCCTCTCCTCATTTTCAGTTTTCTGAAATGGTTTTCTTCTGCATGTTGACCCAAAGAGCTATTTCATGAATGAATATACACGAAACTGAGTTGGGGCCCACCTGTGAGAGCCCACCTGTAGAGGCCTTTCATTAGAATTGTCTCTGGTTCTTGCCTCAGTTCAGAATACTGCATGTACCTGAGGACCAAGTCCAGATGTTTCTTTCATCTCTGACTTGAATTTGAAATCCTCCTCAGACTTCAGCTTCCAGGATTTCTCCAGTCCTTGCTCTCCCACTGTCTTGGTGGGGATCCGCCATGAGTGTTGAACACAGGAATGAATGAATGATATATACCCCAGACTGCTGGGGCTTTGTCTTCTTTTGCTGAGGTTGGAAAGGCTTGGGAGAGACCCCCTGTATGCAGATAGAGAGCTGCATGCAATTGCTTAGATAAACGTGTTCCCCACTTAATTGCTTGGGCATTGAACATTTCGCCCTTAACCTGTGGCTTGAGCAGTTAGGAGGAGACAATCTGGAGGTGAATCAGAAGATGGCTGAATCCACATGGTGGTGGTCTGGGTTTGGGAGATTTTCCTGTAGATTCAAAGGAAAGATATAAATTCTTCCAGTGGGGAGTGGTAAACTTTTTATCGATGGGAGATGGAAAATAAATGGTCTGGTTAAACTTTCCCGCCCCCTCAAAACCCATTATTTGAAAACACAAAAAGCAAAGTGAAGGGAGAAATCCTCCCACTCCCATTCCCACTCACCTCCATAGCCATCTCCTCTTCCAAGAACCTAACAGACAAGGTGCCAAGAAGTGTTAGGTACCAGCAGTGGTCTCAGATCTCATTCAAGAATCATGGTGAAAGGCTTTCAAATAGATTGTGGGGGAACAGGGGTCCAATTAGGGGGGACAAGTTTAAGGTTTGCCTGGTCCCCTAAAAATTAATGGCACTAGAGAAGATGACCTTTGGGAACTATAGCTTAATGGATACAATGTGTTAAAAGCTTCAGTGAGTCATGGTGGGAAGAAGCCATGAGGGCAGGAAAAACACAGTCTTAGATGATGTTATTAATAGCACTACAGGCTCTAGATTTCCTGTGGTGGTGTTCTTGGCAAGACCAGCCCGGCCAAAGTGGATACTCTCAACCTGGAACAGAGGGTCTTGGAGATGCCAGCACGTGAGGTATGATGAGAGGGTAAAATGATAGGAGGTGTCCTTTGGAAGGACTGACTCCTTGACTTTAAAAGGGAGAACCCAAATCTGTAGGTGAAATCTTTCTGGCTACAAAGAGGGCCAAGGCCTCCTAAGGCCAAGGTCTCCTCGTCACTTGCAAAGATGTCGAAGAACATATTCAGACATTTCAAAGATGTCCTCATATCATTGGTTCCCACTCTGGAATTCTATCAATAAGGTGAGAGTTCCTGTAGTTGAAAAAGAGATCTAAAAAGACTTCCCTTTCTCATGTAATTTCTGTAACCTCCAGGACACACCCACCTCCCCCTTCCAGCTCTGTAATGAAGCCACAGCTGGTGCCAATTTGTGGAACTCCTTAAAGACTATTCTCCCTTATATACCCCCGGACCAAGTTCCCATGCTCCCTCACCCGATTTCCTGCACTCACCTCCCACCTGGTGTGTTCACACCTGCAAGTGCCTTTTACCAACCCCTTTGCCAAAAAGCAGCCAGAGTGACCTTTCAAAGACCTATCAGTTCCTGGCATTTGTCTCCATAGAAATCTGCACTGATCTTCTAACAAATTCTCAGTCCTCCAAAGGCACCCATAATCCTCCCATCAGTCTATTCATACCCCTCCAACTGACTGATGCCTGTTCTGCCCCATCTCTCTGCCCTTCAACCACACTGCCTCCTTCTTCCTGTGGAGTCCTCTCATGGCACCTGCCTCCAAGCACAGGTGATTCCCATTGATGGGAAGACCCTCTTCTCTCCCCCATCTCCCCACTCCAGTTACTCCCACTTATTCGTGAGCTCACAAGCCCCATGGTACACACTCTCCATGCAGCCTGCTCTCTCTTTTCTAGCACTGGCCTCCGTTTCTAGCTGTGGTTGTGTCATGGATGTCCTTCCCCAGCCAGCCTCCAAGCTCTCCTTCCCTTTAGCTCCAACACCTGACACAGTGCCTGGCACGTAGTAAGCCCTGGCTAGCTTCTAAGAGCCTCACTGAGGGACTGAAAGCATTTTAAAAATGTCACCACGTAGGCTCCAAACTGTAGGCAGAAAAAGCTTTGCCTGGATTGACATTTTAGAGACGTATTGGTCAAGTTGGATGTGTTCACTGACTTTACCTTGTAAAATTAAAAAAAAAAAAAAAGACCTCTGTATCGCTTCGCATCTACCGAAGGCGCATGTATACTACTAGACCACGTTATGAGCTTAATGGAAGGAGACAAGATGTTTTCGCTAAGAAAATGTATAAGACTGTTGAGGTCAAGTGGGAGGAAACAGTCCGTTTGTTGGAGCATTGCTATCTTACTCTATCACAGCCACTCATAAAAATCTGACACGGGGTGAGTTCAGAATTGTCTGTCGGAGATGAGTTAGATCTGGCTCATGTTCCTACAGACATGAAAGCCAGAAACGAAAAAGGAGGCTTTAAAAGCGTGGGTTGAGGAGGCCGTGTGGTTCACTGCGATGAGCTAAGTGCCCAGGGCCACCAGCAGACATGCTGGCCTGTATCCTTCCTTTGTTCTGGGGTCCCTCTTGCACCATGTGGTGAGGCTGGTGGCTGGGAGCAGCTCAGGACAGGACCCGGTGGCATCTTAATTCTCCCACCCTCCTGTGGGCTCCAGTCGGCTCCAGTAGGTCTCAAGGGACAGCCTGCCTTCCTTGCAAAGCCCAGTAGCACTGGGAGCAGAAACTGGGACCAAAGAGTGAGCACCCTGTTTGACAAGCTGGAGCAGCCACCTCTTCTTCAGATGCAGGGGGAGCCCTGGCATGCTGACTCCTCCCTTCTCCCTTTCCCCTTTCCTCTTTCCTCCCTCTTTCCTTCCCCTCTCTCCTTCCCTGGTGGTGCCCTTTCCCAATGCCCACTTCATCCCTTTTCCTTTCTACATGCCTGTCTTCTAGAGTTTCTTCTTTTTCCTCCCCATTACTTCCCTTCATCTGAATCTCCTCTTTGGTCCCTTTGTCCCTGCTCTCTGCTCCTCCTCCCCTTCCCTGGCCCCTGTTCAGCTCCATACTGAATGCAGGCAGAGCTGGACTAACATGCTCACTTTCTAGCTCAGCCACCCTCCAGAGAAGTCACTCTTCAGTGGCCACCTTCCTGACCCCCTGGTCGCTTCTCCACTTGTTCAGATATTGCTCTGAAGTCTGAGGAGGACAGAGCGGGGCTGCCACAGAAGCAGGCCAGAGGAGAAACCAAACCATGTGTCCACACTGTCCCCCAGCACTGCTGCTCTGAGAGCTTTCGGAGTCCTCAACAGGGTTAGGATTTAGGGGCTTCTTCAGAACCGGGAGTGAAAACAACCATAGGTCAAAAGAAAAGCTATGGCCCACACAAAAATAATAATCACAAATGAAAACTATGTTAACTATGAAGTCCCAAAGTCGAAGAATTGCCTTGAATCTGTCACTAGAAAGCACCCAAGGCCTCACTCTCTGGGTTCTTGGTGCCCTGGGAATGGCAGGAGGCTCTGACATGCACGTGGGGGTGCCGAACTATGGGGGCTAGCCTGCCTGCTGGCGGGGGGCGCGGGGTACCTCCTGTGGCGCTGTCCTGGCCCGACCCCCTGCGGAGGGGGTGTGGCGCGGCATCCTGGGTGGTCCTGGTGCCCTGGGGTTGGCGGTTGCCTGGGCCCCGACCACTCCACCCCCCCCCTCCTGTCCTGCGTTTTCTGCTTCAGGTGAGGGCGCGTCGAGGTGTCACTTTACCTGTGAGCAGAGGGTCCTCCAGAGAAGCCATGGGTCAGGGAGGGGGAGCAGGCGGCAGGAATGAGAACGGGACACCAAGGCCTCTGGGGCTAAGCTGGAGCGTGGGAGCGCAGGGGCAGCGAGTATGGTGGTTCCTGCAGTCCCGAATGGGCTGCAGCACAGCACCCTGGCGCTGTGCGCCCCTCCTTCCCGCCTGGGCAATTAGCAAAGCCCCTTCTCCTGGCCGCCCCCACCCCGCCCCCGCCCCCCTCCCTCCTGAGTCCTCTGAGAGCTCACTTCCAGCTTTGGAAATTAGGAAAGACCCTTCTCTGCGCTGGCCCTGCCCCCTCACTCCAGGGGCCTGAGCCCTGGCTGGGGTGCAGGGCTATGCCCTAGCATGCTGCCCCATTGCCAGCGCCTGCGCTGGGCAGACTCCTAGCCTGGCTCCCTGAGCGGGTGTCCACGGGCAGCCTGGCTGCGAAAAGATCATCAGTCCTAAAGGCCAGCTGCACCCTTGGGTCAGTTTGCTGGCTTCCAGATTGCGCCCAAAGCCAGGAAACAGCTTCCCCAGCACAGGCCTGGGCTGAGATGCCTGCCTGGGATCTGTCTGAGCAGTCTCCTCCACTCCAGGCAGGGATGGCACTTCGACCTGGATGTTTGGGTTTTTGGTTTGTTTTTTTGGTCATTGGTTATTACATGACCTCCAGGGTAGGTGCTCCACAAAGGGAGTGAAAACAGGACGCCTGATACATATGCATATGGCCATTCTAGAAAAATAGCTTGGGGTTCTCTCGGAAACGCGGCATTGGTCCTTGCACTATGGTTTAATAGAAAAGGGATTATGCACCAAGTTACTTAAATGAGCATAGGTTGAAATCGTTTACTGAGAGTAAATATTTTAAATAGTTATATTTTAACTAAATCTATCATCAATCATAAATCTATTACACGAAGGTTACAGGCAATTTAAAAGCAAGAGCACTCTCTTCAGGGTTTTAAATAATCCCTGTCTGTCTTGGCACATGAGAAGGCAAAGATAGGAAATGGTTTGTAAAAGATCATATAATAGCTTTTACTAATTCTATTTATTTGACAGACAGAGATCACAAGTAGGCAGAGAGGCAGGCAGAGAGAAAGATGGGGAAGCAGGCTCCCGGTCAAGCAGAGAGCCTGATGAAGGGCTCGATCCCAGGACCCTGAGATCATGACCTGAGCCCAAGGCAGAGGCTTAACACACGGAGCCACCCAGGCGCCCCCAGATGAAATACATTTCTGACTTAGAAACTTCAGATAGAATTATTTTGTCCATAATGACAACTGAAGAAAATGTGTCATCCCTAAACCTAACCTTAAACCCTACCAACGCTGAAACCTAAGCTGACCTTAAAGCCCAAACTAGAACCCTGAATCCCAAACCTGGAATGGAACCCAAAGCCTGTACCTGAGCCCTGGATCCAAGCCCTGAACCAAGAACCCAAACCCTAAACCAGACCTCCAAGTCATGAAACCTGAACCCAAATCTTAGCATGAAGTCAAACCCCAAATTTGACCTTGAACTTTATCCCATAAGCCCTGAGTCTTAAAGCCTAAATCATAAACTTAAAGCCCTAAACTATAACTCTGTTCCCTTGTCCTTCACTCTAAACCCTCACCCTAACACTAAACCCAAAGCCTGATTAGAACTCTGACTAAAACCTGAACCTGAACCCAAATTCAAACCCTTTACCACACTTTGCTTATGCACTTGCCATTGATGGATATTTGCAGTTTCTACCTCTTGATTTTTGTGAACATTGTTTGGGTTGGGGGCTAGGGTTAGGGTCTTGGATTAGGGTAGGGTCCAGGCTTGAGACCAAGTTGAGGTCAGAGTGTGGGTCCGCATCAGGGCCATGTTCAGTGACACTGTTTGGGTCAAGGACTGTTGTAATTCCACATTGTTTCCAATTCATTGTTCCTTAGCTATTTGGGGGGAAGTTGGGGGGTATTGGGCTCCATGCAGCTTGAATTTCCGGAATGAAATGGCATCAGCTGGACCCGGGGAGGGAGCAGGACCTTCCACTGAAGGGTGAGCTCCCACAGTCCTGCACTGCCTTGCACCGCCTGCAGAGGGCGCCAGACCCCAGCTCCCGCCCTGAGCCCAGGCTGCACAGCCACAGTTGGGACCTGAGCCCTGCCTTTTCAGGACCCACTGTGGAGACTTCTGGAGAATGTGGGGCGCCTCCCACCCTGAAGGGACAAGCTGAGGAGGGTGTGGCTCTGCATCCACACTGACCGGACCCGTTGTGGAGGACGCGCCCACACTGGCAGCAGTCCAACCTCCTAAGGACCAGACGCTGGAGGAGGTGAGGAGAAGTCCCTTAGTGGACTGTCAAGGGGTTCGTGGTCTCAGGACCCCACAGAGAAAGGGCGCCCTGTGTAGACACTGGGGCTTCCGTCGTTTTGTGTGAGGAGACGTGGCCTCCTGCTGTGCTGTGCGCGGGGCTGTGGGGTCCCCACTTTCTGGGCTCGGGTGATCCTTGGTCCTTGTCTGTGTTTGTGTGCTCGCGGATTGGGTTCCTGGGGCTCCTCAGATGGTCTGCAGTCAGGGAGCGTCTGCCTTCTTTGGTGCTTGTGCTCTCCCCACCTCAGCCCTGCGGGGTCCTTCCCGTGTCCACACCCACTCCAGGCTTGCGCCGAGTCCGGTAATTCGGGAGCCAGAGTGAGGACTCTGTAGCCGGTTTTGGGGGAGAGTAGGTATTTTCCCAGTGTGGGTTCTTCCCTGAGCACAGTGCCTCCCCATCTCCGTGTGTACACCTCCCTGTCTGTCATCATTGTTGCAGAGCTGTCACTTTCTTGGTTCAGGGGCCTCCTGGGTATCTTGCTATCTTGGATGCAGGTGTAAATGAGATCGTTCTCAGCAGTCTCTTTCTGATGGGTCCTTCGGAGCACCTAGGAGTGCCACTAATTTGTGCATATTGATTTTGTTCCTTGCAAGTTCTTGAATTTATTAGTTCGATTGGCCTTAAACTTAATCTGCCAGTTATTTGACCAGCAGCATGGGTTTAATTGGGAAGAGCAGAGAATGGCAGTCTGGGCTGAGCAAGCTAAGGTCCCATCACAGGCAAGTGCGAGAAACAAAGGAGAGGAACATTATTTCATGGAGGAGGAAGAAGTTGGGAAGGGTGCTTGAAGGAAAGTCCCTTGGAGAAAGGCAGGGTGATGGAGAATTCTCACCAGCTGAGCTGCAAAGCTCCTACAAAAAGTCAGGAGATGAACCTCCAGCTTCCCCTGTGGGGCCTAAAATTGGTGAGTCTCTCCTGTGGGGGATTGCAATGTGGGGTCTGTAATGGGCACTGAGCACCAGGCGCCCCCTTCCAGCCTCCCCTTCTGGCATCCCCAGTCCACTTTACTGGGGCTTCCCTTCCTGCTTTTGCACAGTTCTAACCAGCTTGTGGTGGAACGTTGTGGAAAAACTGAAATTCCAAATCCACTGCTTCTACTGCACATGAGATACAGGGGCCCATGATTTAATCCTCCCACGAGTCTCTTGCTAGCCCCATCTGTCCGTTACTCATTTTGATAGTTGATATTACCAAAGTACTGTAATTCTAAAAATTTCTGAATTAGCTGTATTATTTCTTTTTAGGTATGAAGTTAACTTCCAATTATATGAATTTAATATTTTGGTCATTGTTTTCTAATTTTATTGCCTTATTCTTGGAAAATATAGCCTGATATTTAACTCTAGGAATTTATTGGCATATACTTCTGGCCTAAATAATGGCCTGTTTGTGTAAATGTTCAACTTATGCTTATATACTTACTGAAGACTCTTGTTTTGGGGTCAGGATGGCTACATTTATTAATATATCAGGACTATTAGATTCTCTAAATTTTGATGTCTCTTAATTTAATCTAATTAAATTATCAGTTAATGAAAGAAGTTAAATTTTTTATGTACTACTGCATCTAAACTTATCAAAGTCTTTTGCTATAATTAGACAAGTATGTCATCCTGTTTTTATACCAAGTCTTACATTAAAAAAATCATACTATCTGAAATATTATTTATTTTTATTATTATTTATTTTTTTTAAAAGATTGTATTTATTGGGGTACCTGAGTTAAGTGTCTACCTATAGCTCAGGTCATAATACCCGGGTCCTGGGATAGAGCCCCGCAGGGGGTTCCCTGCTCAGTGGCGTGCTTCTCCCTCTCCCTCTGTTATTCCCTCTGCTGTGTGCATGTTTTTCTTTTCTCACTCTCTCTCAAATAAATAAGTAAAATTTAAAGATTATCTCTCTCAAATAAATAAGTCAAATTTTTTTTTCTCAATGGGAGGGAGAAGCAGACTCTCCACTGAGCAGGGAGCCTGATGCAGGGCTCAATACCAGGACCCTGGGATCATCACCTGAGCTGAAGGCAGACACTTGAACCGACTAAGTCACCCAGGCACTCCAGCTGTTTATTTATTTATTTATTTTTATTATGCATATGTTTTATCTCTCTTTTCTACAAGTCTTTTTTTTGATCTTTTTACTTTTTTCATAAAACTGAATTATTTCAAGATGACTTGGTCATCCTCTTTTCCCCAACCTCAAAGATCATAGAGTATATTTTAACTGTTAAAATAATATTAGTATTTAAGTGCTGCCTACACAAATTAAGGCAAATTATCTGTGGTCTGTATTCCTGAAAATATTTTTTTTATTATGCCTTCCTATGCCAATGACATTTTATAAGGATCTAAATGTTTCCATTTGTGATTTTTTTTCAAGATAATAAAGCTATTACTTCATTCTTTTTTATATCTGATGTTATTTAAAAAATTTCTGTCAGTCTGATTCTTGTTTCTTTATTAATGAATTATTTTTTTTCTCTCTAACACTTGTGATTTTTTTTGTGTGTCTTTGGTATGTATGCCCTAGTTTGGGATTCATAGAGTCAACTCTAGTTATGAATATTTTCTTTCTTTTCTTGTATGTAAGTTTTAATCCAGTGTCTTGACTATTTTATGCTTGAGAAATAGATGTACATTAATATTCAAATATTTCTTTCCTTTTTCTTCTTTCATTTAAAAAAAGTCATTTATTTTATTTTATTTAAAAATATTTATTTATTTATTTGGAGTAGAGAGAGAGGGTCATGAAGAGTGGCTGATTATATACTTTCAATTTGGGAGGAGGTTAGGGATAGCACAAGCCTCCAAGGTATTTTATAAACAAGGTTTCCAGGACCTTGAGGGGGCTAGCTATTGTTAGGGAAAGGTCATTTATTACTATTTAGTAAAAACTCAGGGAAGAGACTCTTCTGATGTGTATCAGTGGGTATATGCTTGGGAGATGATTGCCAATGTATATCTTGAGGGCAGGGGTGGGGAGTAGAGATAAAGAAGTTTCCAAAGTAATTTTTACATGTGAAAGTAGATTTTCAGTATCCTGGGGGGTGGACTAAGAATGCTTTTTGCCCTGAGTGGATGTGTCCACATGGAAGCAGCTGAGTCCCCAGAGGAGCTTCAAGGACTTGTCAACAGGCTATGAGTAGTAAGGAAATCTAATTTCTTCTCTAGCTTTTGTTCCACACACATCACCTACATCTTACACCTCTTTTATATTGATAATTTTAATGCTTTGCTGGTATCCAGATGACTATATCCTTAAGTGACTTCTTATCTCTATTGAATCCATTACATATTCTATCCATTGTATTCTTAATTCAACTAGATTACATATATTTAATCTATTAGTACCACTAGGTTCTTATTCTTGTTTTTATTTCAAAATCTTTCCTTATTTCCTTACATTATTTATTGGGTATATTTTAAATCCCTGATATACTCACTTATTATATATAAGCTGTCAACCGTATTCTTATTTTGAGGTAGCTATATCTTTTTGGGTTTTAGGACATCATACCAACAATGCCAAATAATTTTCAGACAACAGCAGGATCTCCAAGAATTCAACTAAATTCTGACACTATCTACCTGAACATAGTGTAAGATTTCATCAGTTAAGGGATCAGTCCTCCAAGACTATCTCCAACCCCACCTCAGATGCCAGTCTCACTGTAGGCCCCAGGTTATTACCTGTGCTTGTGACTGAGCAACTACAGGTTGGAGGTCCCAATGGCCTACTTCTTACGTTCTTTTAATTTGCTACAGGGACTCACAAAACTCAGAAAAATACTTACTTTATGTTTGCCAGCTTATTAAAAGATATAATAGAAGATTTAAATCAATAGATAGATAAAGAAGTGCACAGGGCAAGGTATGGAGAATGGGCACAGAGCTTCTATTACCTTCTGTAAGACTGCCACTCTTCCTGCCTTTTCATACATTTCACAAACTAAAAGCTTTCTGAACCCAGTCCTTTCAGCTTTTCTGTGGAGGCTTCATGACATAGTCATGACTGACTAAATCATTGTCATTTGCTGATCTAATCTCCAGATCCTCTTCCCTCCCCAGATAATCCTGTATTGGGAGGAAGGGGAGGCACGTTGGGCAAAAAGTTGTGAAGGCTTTCACCAAGTGGTTGGTCCTTCAGGCAAACAGCCCTTGCCTTGAGTGAGGTCTGAAGGTCACTTCATTAACAGAACAAAACACACCTCTCTCACCCTTATCACAGGAAATCCCAAGAGTTTTAGGAGCTGTGAGTCAGTAGCCATGGTTGAAAACCAAATATTCAGATGACCAAAATATATTTCTTGTAAACCACTATATTACACTACATGCTTAAGTATTTAATTATGTGATCTTTTAAACTAATATTTTTCTAAGAGTATAAACTGTTCTGGCAGTAATCTGGATTGGGGAGTGATGTATTGCCAAATTTCTGTCGTTTTAGTCCAGGAAGTCAAAGAGAAAACAGGAGAGCCCCGTAGGGCAGGAAGTTCAAAGTAACAATGTTGACTACAACTCCCTTTTCTTGATTTTTTTTTTAAACAAGCAAATCTTCTCTTCAGAGTTGCAGTTTAAAGCCAAGAACATGCGGAATTGGGAGAAAAAATAGTTAAATTTGGAGACTTGCAGAGGTAGAATCAGAGTAGTGAAAGCCATTACAGCAACTGACCTAACTGAGGTCAGTCTTTGGTGAATCACAGAAACAGGTGGAGTTGTCAAACAAAGGAATCTTTGTTTACAACATACAAGGAGATCACAGGGAATAAGTTCCAAAGCCTTGACTGTTTGAACAGGAGAGAGATTTTTATTTAGTATTTAAGATGAATACTCAGAAGGGAGAGTGTTATTATTCCGTGTATGGTTGGTCATAAGGTTGTGGATGCATGCACATCCACATATGTATTTGTGCAATATGTATTGCATGTTCACCTGAATGAAGCTTGTATTCCACCGAGGGCAGAAACTTCAACGTTAGAATAAAGCAGAGGTAACTGTTGGACAAGGGAAAGGGACTCTGCAGGCTTCAAGAGCAGATAGAAACTAGATGGGGTCTTGGGCTCATTTTCTGGGACAAGGAATGCAAGGCCTTGATTGCTTTTGAAATAGCACTAGGAGTTTTACCACTGATTTATTGTCTCAATAGCTTAGGCTATTTCCTGGTCTGGTGGTGACTGTTAGTTTTCCCATTGCCTTGTTCCCTCAAAATCCTTAAGGAGTGAGGTTTTTGCATTTCTTTTTAAGAACCTCCCAGGAAGTTTTGGAAGAAGTGTGCTTGGGCAAGTACACAGGTGGGGTATAGATCATTGAAAATAGCTGGGGACAAAAAATGACTTTTCTTATGTCAGGAAAACTATATGTCATCTTAATTTTCTGGGAACCTCTAATTCTTTCTGCTGATGTTACCAGCAGGCTTCTGAGATATTACTGATTGTTCTCTTGAACCTAAGGAAAAAGAAATGTAGAAAGCAAAAGACAAAACTTTAAAATCTATTCTGCAACTCATCAATTCACTGCAGCCACCTCTCTGTCTTTCCCTTTCTCTTTTTCTCTCTTTCTCTTTCTCTCTCACTTTCTCTCTCACATACACACAACACACGCAAATCGACTTAAAGCAATTTTTAATTTTCCCTATTCCATTTTAATATACTTGAGGCATGATCATTTTCTTAGTAAATACAAGGAAAAAAAATCTAGGATTCCATCATTCTGTGTGATTAAAGTATTGAGGAATTTACTTCCAATAGCACTTATAAAAACATATTTTATTTAAGGAATATTATATAATCAGGTGCCTGCATTTTTCTTATTCTCTAACTAGTGTTATTTGGCAATTAATATTTTGTCAATCAATATTCCCCTATACCTGAATGTGTGGGCAGTGAGAGATGAGTTAGAGGCAAGGATGGTGAACACTCCCAACAACTGCAGACTACATATATCTTAAGCCATGATTTTCTTTGCAAAGGTCAACATTGATAATGTTCTAGTCATACCTCCGTGTACCAGGAAAGAAGTAGCATATTTCTTGAAAGACACAGCTATCAAAGCTCCATTGAGAAACTGTAAAGATGGACAAGCGATTTCCAAATTACATATCTGATAATGGACATCTACTCTGATTATTTAAATATGAATAAAAATAAAAAACCAAACAGAGTATCCAATTTTACATGTGAAGGAAATAATGGAAGAGACATGTCACCAAAAGTATATGGATGGCTTATAGGCACATGACAAATTTCTCAACATTTAGACATTAAAGAAATACAAATTAAAATCATAATGAGACATGCTTACATATCTATTAGAATGGCTAAAATTATAAAGGCTAATTGTACTTGGTCTGAGC